>NC_083658.1:3199584-3294584 GCF_963576545.1 Limanda limanda | reverse complement strand
CAGTTGTCAAAGGTTTGAAGCTCGCTCTTGAATTCCAATGAACACTGTCCATGGACAGCGGTGGTTTTGCATATATTATGAATATTTCAGCTTCCCCCAGTAACCTTGGTGTCGCTTGGCAGATAGGGGCTGGCAGAGAGCCATTTAAAAGCTTCTCTGTTGCAGGAGGGAGGAGACAGGGTATTAAGCTTTATCTATACTTGACATTTCCAAGCATTTGTAATTAATTCATATAGAAAAATCCCCCCAACACACACACACACACACACACACACACACACACGCACACTCGTCACCTCCCAATTTCTCTAAATGACTGCAAAAGGTAACCGCTATTGTTTTCAGCGAAAGGACGCGCGACACAAACTGGTACATGACGAAATCTTTCATCAGGCGCAGAAAGACGCACACACGTCAACCCGGGCGGTGGAATGTGTTTGTCTCTCTCTCTCTCTCGGAGCCAGCGGGCGTCCGGCTCACAGAGACGTGTGTGTCCACGCGGGCTGCTCAGGATTCAAGGTGCGAGCTCGGGCGCTGAATACCATCTCACAGGTTTGAGATTCTGAGTGGGAATGAAGATGTAAATGTATCGGAGAAGTGAAATGGGAACACGCGGCCAGATGGACACAACTATAGTCTGTCTGCTTGTCACACGGGGGGGGGGCAAAGACACAGGTGTGTGTTTCCTAGACTGTTTATAAAGATGGACGACACGTCTCCACTATCCAGCAATGAAGCCACAAGGTGTTTCATCCCTTTTCATATCATAAATCAACTTATTAAAAACCTAAAAGAGAACTCTGACGTTTGACTTCTTAGCTTGGTTCATGTCCCATCCAGTAACATGGAGGAGGTGGAGCCAGTCACCAGGTGGTGATCCAGATGCTTTGGCTTTGTTATTGCAATGTACAGAACTCAAATGTCTCTTACACACACACACACACAGTGTATTTGCAGTTTGTCTGTTTTCATCTCTCCTTCCTCTCCTGCATCACACTTCCTCTTTCTTTCTTTCTTCTTGTTGAACTGAAAAGGCCGACGTGAAATCCTCAAACACAGGCCTTCAGAGAACCTGAACTATTCGACCTTGGACAGAATATGTCTGCACTTGTTGTCCAAATATGGCAACACATGCAACCACTGGCAGAAAAGATAATATCTGCCAAGTATGAAAAGACTTGTTCTTCTTTCTTGGAGAAACTTTATAAAACTTTTTGTAACATTTGCACTCCCAAAAAACCTGTACACCGTAAATAATCCTGCCAGCAGAGGGTGCTGTAACTTAAAGACAAAATACCTACTATTTATATATATATAGTATACTATATATTTTTTTATATTGATCATATTTGTAACACAAAGTTTCAATTAGCCAGATAGAAGTTTATTGATCTGTGTGAACTGCACTATATTGAGAAATGTGGTAAACTAGAAAACGAATGCTCATAATTTCAAGTTAGCAATGAAGCCCACAAATAAAGTGATTAAAGTTAATTCGATTAAATTTAGATTTCAGTAAAGATCGAGAGAATCCGTACGAATCTGTATCGAGTGATCGAAAACATCTCGGCCGCCCAGCAAAGGTGTTTACGTTTGAAGTATTCTGGTGATTCAATAAACACCAACACCTCAGTTTTCCTTGACGGAGGGTTTCAGTCGGTCTGATTCTGGCTCCGCCTCCTCGCCGGAGCTGATGTCAATCCACTGAGACGAGCACGCAAGTGGAAAGACTTCAGTCTGCGCCTGAGCCTCATCCAGGGCCGGACCCATCCACACCATTGTGTCCATTTTCTAAAAGAGTGCGTGAGTTAGAGCGGCGTGGGGGTGGTGAGCGGGATTCTGTGCAAGCGTGTGTGTGTATTTGTGTGTGTGTGTGTGTGTGTGTGTGTGTGTGTGTGTGTGTGTGTGTGTGTGTGTGTGTGTGTGTGTGTGTGTGTGTGTGTGTGTGTGTGTGTGGAGTGAGTGTGCCTGTCCAAGAGGTTGCCAACTGGGATTAGGGGAATGTGAATCAGTGAGGGACCACCGCGGTGGTATCCAGTGGTGTTGAGAGTGTGTAGCACCCCCCCCCCCTCCTCCTCCTCTAACCCGCACACACACAACCGCACTACAACCCCCCCCATCCAGCCACCCTTGTGTCTCTTTCAGAATCCAGTCCCTACCCCCCCTCCCCTCCTCACCCCCACCTCCATTCTTGTCCCTTGTTTCTGCCTCCAGCTTTAGCACTTCCTAGTTTACTTCTGCCTGAGCGCAGAGCAGCTCTCTCTCCAGTTTAGTGAGTGGCAGGGAAGATGTGGACTGACACCGCACTAGTTCCCTGTGTGTGTGTGTGTCTGTGTGTGTGTGTGTGTGTGTGTGTGTGTGTGTGTGTGTGTGTGTGTGTGTGTGTGTGTGTGTGTGTGTGTGTGTGTGTGTGTGTGTGTGTGTGTGTGTGTGTGTGTGTGAGGTTTGGGAATGTGTGAGCCGTTACATGTGGGTTGACTGAATGGGAGACAAACTGCAAAGAGAGAGAGAGAGGGGGGGGGGTAAATAGTAAATAAAGTGTGCACAAAGCCGTCTTCAGACTAGAACTGTGAAAAATGTTCACAAAACTGGATCATTTTCAACAGTTTGTCAACAGGAAGCAGAACGTTACGTATAAATTCCTCTATCGCCCAAAACTCTTGAATCTCATCTTTCCAAGTTGACATCTTCATCTTCTGCATTCGTGACATCTCTTTTTAATCCTGAGACATTTGAAGAAACGTCTCTCACTTGCTGTATGGGCTCACATGGGCTCACCCGTACATTTTGCTAGGGGGGGATTTTTAAACAGGGGTCAACACGGCAAAACACGGCTATTGACTCCTTTCCTGTTGCAGTAGAGGAGTTTGCATTAATCATATCAACAACAATAAGTACACAAACAATCACGCCACAGCCGTGAAGTTCAATGCACACCGTTAGGTCACACAGAGAAGGTGCAGCATCAGCGTCTAGACTGTCAAAATAAAGTGTCACTCGACCCGGGAGTGAACACCAACTGCATCCACCACGTACGCAGACAAAAGCCAGATGTTCTCAGCTGCAGCCCCTCCTGAACACATCAGGAAACTCTACGGACTTCACTGCCTGTGTGGAATCTGCCTCTGTGTGTCAGGGAGATAAAGAGGCACATCAGCAGCTGAGCAGTGTCTTGCTTTCACCTCTGTAATCTTTCCAAAATAATCAGCAACTGCCGCCACCCGACCTGCGTGTCTCTCCTAATTAATAACCCGTTCCTGTGGGAGAACACGCAGACAAAGAGGGGCTTTAAAGCAAGAGCCGAATCACATCCTCCATCAGCCGCGATGCCATATCTCTAAATCCTCTCTTTTTATAGTGAAGACTGGTGTTTGCACAAGGGGCTGAGGCGAGTATGTGTAGAAAAGCTCCAGCTCTGTGTGAGAAGGCCAGCGCTCAGTCTTCAGGGTGCCGTCCTGTGGCAACATCAGAAGAAATGTCAAAGATTTTGAAGGCTTGGTTAAATACGACTGGATTTCTTTGCCTTAAACCTTCAATGACATTTTTGGCTGTCGGAAAGGTCAGCGTGCGGCTCCTGTGAAATGCTAGCTCTTTTGGGGTGAACTTCAATACAGGATAATAAATCCCTCTCTCTATTTGTCCCTCCATACTCGCAGCGCCGGCCGCCGCCACCACAATAGCCCGTCAACAAGTAGGAAAACATAAGAGATTTGATGGATAAATCTGCAGCTTCTGTCCTGTGGATTGTGACAGATTGAGCTGAATTCCACCTCACAACCGTACATTCAAAACTATACTTGAGGTTTAAAAAAGAATCACAAACGGTAAATTCTGCTTTTGAAATGAATTTACAGGTGAGGATTTGTGTTTTAACATTTCACCCCAGAATCTTTCATTTTCCTTTTTACAATCGTCGTTAAAGAGAAGGAGTCAGTATTGACCAGTGGCTCAGGGGAAGGCTCTCGTAAGCTCATCCAATGAATGTGATTCATGATCATGAGTAATGTCTTAACAAAGGGGGAAACCTCAGAAATAGAAACAAGTAAGGCAATAGAAACTAAAGGATATTAGCTGTTGAGTTACATTACATTACATTACATTACATTTCATTTAGCTGACGCTTTCATCCAAAGCGACTCACAATAAGTGCATTCAACCCTGAGAGTACAAACCAAGAACAACAAGAATCAAGACAGTAAAATTTCTTCGAAATAAAGCAAAACTACACAGTGCTATAAGTAAGTGCCATTTTAGTGCTACCAAAGTGTTAGTTTTCAAAAGTGGTTAGTAGTTTTTTTTTTATTCAAGGTACAGTCGGAAGAGGTGTGTTTTTAGTTTTCGGCGAAAGATGTGTAAACTTTCAGATGTCCGGATGTCCAGTGGGAGCTCATTCCACCATTTAGGAGCTCACTGATGACACGTTTACTCACACACAAGTGGAGGGTGAATAAGTTGCATTTCCTCTTTTACTGATACGTGAGGGTTAAACATCCGTTACCTCTCTGAAAAATGGTTTGTTGCTGAAGTGCAACGAATCCTGGGGTCGGTTTGGATCCAAGAAGGATTCACCCGTCGGCTCCTTCGTTTACCGGGGATGGACGGATGCATTTGTTGGCTCCTCAGACGGATGCAGCCGCTGGATTCAGACACAGCTCTTGTTTCCTGCAGTAAAAGAGGAAATGCAACTTATTCACCCTCCACTTGTGTGTGAGTAAACGTGTCATCGGTGAGGGAGCAGCGTCTCCGTACTACAGTGTAATTAAAATATTGATCACGGTAACAGGTATCGGTTCACAGTCATTTTTCATTAGCTGCAGTTGTTTCTGCTGCTGCGACCGGAGTCACTTCCACTGAGCAGCAGCACAAGCACAGTGGTGCTACATCGAAACACCATTATATATATATATATATATATATATATATATATTATCAAGTGCAAGAGGAGATTTCAGTTGTGTGCATTTGACAGGAGGTAAATGTGCCAAAGAGCTAAGTCATCACCAGCAACAAGCTCCAGCTTCACTCGTACATGATCACGTACTTGAACGCTCCCTGCTGTAGGCTCAGCCCTTTGCTTTACCAGAGGATGCTGCACTCCACCGTCCACCACAGTGATGCACAATTACTCCTTCAGTCCGATGCCACACAAAGACGATTTGGAGAGACGGAGCATCTGATGAGAAGCATTGAACAGGAATTAAATCATGTTTTCCACACCATAGCCTCAGAAAATGGTGCTCGAGACACTGGAGGGCCCAGCGGCGGATTCCAATCTGTGGGCTGAAATTGGAAATGAACAGCGGTCCCGTCTCCATTCTGACAGCCCGGTGTCAATAAAAGTCAGTCTCCCTCCATTGCTTCCCATCGCTGACCACAAAAGGGACTTTTGTCAGCCGCCAACGCCGCTAACACCGCGCTGAGATGCAGGAAAACCCGCGATCGCCCCGTGCAACCGGTGGGATTATTAACGATTCACGTGACGAGGGGAAGAGGCAAACAAAGTCTTTAAAGCCTCCACCTGTGCCCATAAGTGCCGCATTATGCAGCGGTGATTTGGTGGTTTTATGCTTTCGGGGGGGGGAACGTGCTCGGCAGCTCCCCTGTGCAGAGGAGATCATATAACGTGATTTATGCTGGTGGAGTGAATTATGGAAACACTGACCTTCCTTTTACATCCCATCAAACAGATAACTGGCCAGTAAGTTGCTGTTATGATAGGACAGAGGGGGGGGGGGGGGGGGGGGGGGGGGGGCACCGTCATGCCTGTTTACATGTTCGGCTGCGGGCGAATGGCGACGAGCACCAGATTCATATCAGACGCCGTCTTTGATGTATGAACGTGGGTCCGAAATTTGGCAGCGGATGAGTTTGCGGTGCGCCCGGTACAAAACGCCACTAATGGCATCTCCCGCTTTTCTTTTTCCAACAAAAATGTCATGACAACAACCATCTCTGAGATTATTTTATTTTTTTGGGGGGTGGGGGGGGGGGGTAGACAAAAAAAAGGAAAAAGATCCTTCATCTCCCCCACCTTTGTTTGCACTTTCCCCATTTGCATATCAAAGAAATCCCATCGGGACCTGCTTTGCATATTTACATCTGATTAGTAACTTTAAATGAACATGTCAAAAATGGTCGAGTTTTCTTTTTTGAATGTGCGAGGACTACCTGGCTTGTATAATTAGTGCCAGCACATGTAACGCAGCCAAAAAACAAAACAAGCTGATTTCAAACAGCACCTTTTATACTGCCTTTCATTAGGCGTACTCAAATATTCCTGTCTCACCTTGGACCTCCAGGCTTGCTAAATGATAACTCTCTCCGAACGATAAAGACAAAAATATGTACTGTATGTTTGTGCTAATATTTCTTTGCAATGACATTAGGGTCTCGTAAATTCTATCAGTTTGCTTCTGATGGGAATATTTTTAGATGTACGGAAGGAAGAGTTTGAAACGAGAGCGTCTGGGGTTCGAGGTCACTTAGTTCTGTGACAAAAACAATCTGTCTGCTTACCGTCATATAGTTCAAAGTCACAATAGGCTAAAGTGATATTCTGTCGTCTCGCCTGACAGCAGGGTATGTCTCCGCGCTGACATGTTATTCCTCTCATTCTCGAGAGCTGAAGCGAGATCTGAAACCAAATTTAAACATTTCCTTTTTTTTTTTTTTAATTTCGCCTGTTTTGTCACACGTGGGAGGGACACACTCGACGGCCTGTGCCTTCTTATTTCCACCGAGCTGAAAGTTGACATGTTTGACGTTCTGTGCGTGTGTGTGTGTGTGTGTGTGTGCGTGTGTGTGTGTGTGTGTGTGTGTGTGTGCGTGTGTGTGTGTGGGATATAAACCAAACTTTCCCCCGAGCTGAAACTTCTGGAAGGCTCCTGCAGGCAACAGCGAGAGCCGGGCGAAAACCCAACTAACTATGTGATTATTAATTGGAGCCTATCTTGATTCAGTATTCCACGCTGCATATCGTCACGGGTCCTCGGTGGGATTGGTGTGTTGGGGGGGGGGGGGGGGGGGGGCTGCAGTCTGGAAGGCTGTGGCGTTCGGAGCTCGCCGCGCCCGCGCCCTCGGCATACCAATGAGCGGGGTTAAGAAGGCACGGCTCGGCGCGGAGACACCGCTCCTGCCGCAGACCCAACCCGCCAAGTCTCCGCGGACCCGTTTCCAAAAGCTGCTCCTAATGTGGGCCCGTGTCAATCACCCCCCCCACCCCCAGCCGCCCCCCCCCCCCCCGCCGCTCCTGTCCATATGAAATAGTCATACTTAAGGAACCAGGGGAGGGCACCTCTCTGTCTCCCAGTCCTCATGTATATTTCTAATGCTATTCACAATAATCTACGGGTGGTTAAGTGGAAGACGGACGCCGGCCGCTGCGCCCGCTCACTGGAAGCACTTCCTGCTTCAAAGAGCGCGAGCGTCGACATGTGAGGAAGCGTCTGTCTTTTGTCTGCGCGTGTTTGTTTACGGAGACTCACACTGTGCCGGCGAGGAGAGGAGAGGATTTAACAGAGGAGGCGTCGCTCTGTCAGCAGGTGGACGGGGGCTGGATATTGGATCTCGCCGTGACATGTTTATGTGACAACATCTTTTGACAGCTCTGACACTCCATAGACAAACAGCTTCAAACGAGTCGGCAGTGTACCCACCTCAAAAATATATAGGGATGCCTTCTTGCTGCCAAATGTACAAGAAGTTGATGGAGCAGGTTTGTTTTCCCTCTTGCTCAGTGAACTTCACTCATCGTCAGGGCTGCAGGCTTCAGTTCCTCCTGATGTGGTCTGGATGCAAAATCCTGCATTTGGATCATAAATAAAAGCACAGAGACGGATCAGCACCCAGGAAACTCACAGGAAACAAATAACTCAATGTGTTAAACAAGATCATTTAATATGCAGAACTTTGTGGTGTTCATGTTTGATCCAGCAACTTTCAGCAGGAGGCATGTGATTGGCTCTCCAAGGCTTTTAAAGCTACAATCTCTACAATCAATGAAGTTTTCATCCCTTAGCCATCACATCTTAATTTTGTCGGTATTGATATTACTCCAGGTATTCTTTT
This sequence comes from Limanda limanda, assembly GCF_963576545.1. NCBI lineage: Eukaryota > Metazoa > Chordata > Actinopteri > Pleuronectiformes > Pleuronectidae > Limanda > Limanda limanda. The sequence goes on along the minus strand of NC_083658.1, from coordinate 3,286,517 downwards.
CAACATCCCAGTAATTAATAACATTCCTTTTTTATAGTATTTGTGATATGCTTTTGTCCCACTGTGTGCATTCCATCAAATTGTTCATTCATTTCACACAACAGTTTTTAAACCAGTTTCCAGATTATTTTCAAACATAAAGAGTGAAAAAGGCAAACCGGATCTGGCTTTCTATCCCGTATTGACTCCTGATTTATTGGAGCCTCTACAACCAACTCGTTATCAGGCTGTGAGGAGTCGCACTGTGGTGCCGCGGAGGCAGCGAGTTCCTCCAGGACCAAGGATCCAATCTCCTCTGGGGTCAGAGTACATCCAGCCTCCGCGGCCCGTCCAATAGCACCACGCTCGGCTGAGTGCGGCCCACGCTGGGCCAGGGGGAGAGCGGCACGGCCACAGGACGTGAGGTAGTATGAGTCCACCGCAGGGATCTGAGTGGATTTACTCTCCTGCCAGCATCCTCTGTGGTGGAGCCATTGTACTGCTCGATATGTTTAAAGCAACACGGAGACAAAGAGGGACTGAGGGAGAGGACAAATGAAGACAGGTGGAGGACGGCGCTCAAAGACGCAGCGTCACAAGGACACTTCTGCTTCATTTTTCAGAAAAAAGGCTCTTTATCATGCACAGAGAAATAACTGAAAGAACCGAGAGGCCATGAAACTGGAAATTATTACCACTTGAAGTCTTGTTTCGTGGCCGGGTTTTTACTGATGTACAACTTATCTCCCAAATTAATTTAATATATGTGAAAAGAAGCTGATAAACCAATTAATTGTGGAGGAGTCTGCTATTTAGAGAATGTGGATTTCTTTCAAATAGATTCATTTATGATATTAAAAGGAAGGCTGTTCCTCAGAGAATAGCATTCGACTCGGAAAATAACCACTGGAGTATGCGGCCAAATTTTTTTAATTTCTTTGCATTTATTGTTCTGCCCTGGAATTAACTTTTAGTGCACAAACAATGAAATGAAGCGTTGCATTAGCGCTAATATAACCAAGTTGCCGTGTCACAAACCTTCTTCTATACCGGAGTCTTTTAGAATCTTTGCAGGAATAAAAAGGAACGGGTCACGGGAGGATTATAAAATGTTTCTTTTGAAGACGCGGCTTTGAAAAGTTGTTTCTTTTTGATGCACAAAGCTGAAACACCCACACAGTGTCAGGAGAAGCTGCTGATGAACAATCCAGGTGGGTGTTTGTGCGGCTGCGGCTCTTGTGTGTTTAATTGAGAAGTGTGCGACTGTGACTACCTGTCGTCTTCACCTTTATCCGCTTCATCACTGACGCTATTCATTCTCAATACACTGACTTTGTGTTCTCCCTCCTCTGCGACATACATCACACTTTTATAGAATTAATTAACACAATAACCTGCTTACAAAACATTGCTGAGAAGTGAAAGATTTAATAAGCAACTGCACACGCACTATTTGGGGGTCAAGCAAGAGATTTATATTTCCTTTCTGCCCAGTTAACGACTTTCAGGTTTATTCAAACCAAAGTTACAGGATATTAAGCCAACATTTAACAATAGAAGAAGAAGAAGTATATTATATTATAACTTCAAATTTGCCTTGGATACGTATGAACCTGCTTGGCAATAAAACCAGATTATGATTCTGATTGTAGTGACAGGAAGTATAAATGTCGACGTAAAAATCACTTTTTAATGCAAGAAAACCTTCCAGATCAAATGTAAACAAGGTAAACTCGTCATTCTACAGGAGCAGGAGCTAATGAGCTCATGGCTAATTACTACAAAGAAGAAGTGAACTCAACAAACACCTCAACATGAGGGAACACAAGGCTCAGGGCCAGAAAACACTCACACACGATGTCCACAGGTAAAGGCAGAGGTGCAGGACGCCATTACTGTGACGTCACGATGTAAACACACTCACTTCCTGTTCTTTCGTCAACTTCCGGTTACTCCAATCAACCAGTAGGGGGCGGAAAAAGCGAGCTGAATCTGACCCGACCCAATTATCCAATTAAACTGAATAGATAACACTTCAAGGATGATTTGTGGGATTTATTTAAAATGCAATTAGTGTCGTCGGAAACTGTTCATGATAAAATCTGCAAAGTCTTATAACACCGACATTTAATGAGCTCAACAGAAAATCTTGTTTTTCATTTCATAACAACACATTTTTCTTCTAATGCATTAGGTAATTAAGGTTTGCTTTGGTTTAGGAGGTAAGTGGGTGGTCCACTAACCAGAGCGTCAGCGGTTTGATCCCAGTCTTATCCGTTGAATGGCAAAATGTACTGTAAAGCACAAACTTTATATAAATGCAGAGCATTTAGCATTTTACTAATTATTTTCTCATAACTTCAGGATTAGCTGAATGTTCCACTTGATCCTTTTGTTTCCTACAAAAATAGTAGCAAAAATAAGACGCATCCATTCAACACTTGTTTTATTTTTTGAGATAAGAGATGTGAAGGTATTTCTCAGGTGTCTTTTTTAAGTTGCTTGCCGTTAGAATCCGCTGCCATTCATCACAACCACAGATAACTTCCCTACAGTCCTTAAACTCCACTTTTAATATTGTTTAGGAATCTATTTCCGATAATAAAACCTTGAATTCCAGTTCAGAAAAACCTAAAGTCCTTCTGGCGGAGCACTGGACACGGTTAGTGTATAGCCTGAAGCCCAGCGGAGGAATTTATCATTACTGTGTGAAGCCTGACGGTATGTGTGCTTTTAAAATTAATGACAGCAGCACTCTGACTTTTAGTCCGTCTAAAATTTTCATTAAATTTCATTATTCATCTGTCTCTGTGGCCCTGAATTAATAAACTCCAGGTATCATATCATGAATTCATATTACATTTGAGACGGACACAGACAGGTATGCAGGTTTTTTTTACTCCTCTTTATAATATCCTCCAAAAAAACCTACAATTAAAACTAAGTTCAAAGCAGATTTTTCTTGAAAGTAGAATGTGAGGACAAAGGAAAGACAACACACACACACACACACACAAACACACACACACACACACACACACACACACACACAGGTGCTATTTTTGTAGCTGCTGAAATCGATGGTTGGAGCATGTCTCACTCAACCGGCCGAGAAAACATCTCTTTTCACCGACACTGACGGATGAAGAGCAGATGATAAAGATTTTCCATCCGTGGCTGAAAACTTCAAAAGTCAAAACTGCTTCATTTCATTTGTTTTATTTTACAAAGTATTTCACGTGTAGGATATGGTGGAGCAGATGAAGTAGAAGAAGGGGTCACAGGTAAAGCACCTTCAACTCAGAGCATTCAAAATATTCTGTTTTAATTCGTGGCGAGAGACTGCAACTCTGTGCAGAGGCCAAAGATGTAGGAATTAACTCAAAGCACTGAATTCAAGACGAGATGAAGGAGAAGCTGCAGAAGGGAAATGTATTTACTCTCAGTTTTGTTTGATTGTTATTGAAAAAGATTTGTTTTTGAGAATAACGTTGTAATATTACAACAATAGAAATACAGAGAATAGATGGGTAATATTATAAGAAAATGTCATAATAATACGAGAATTAAACTGTACTTGAGAATAAAGTTATAATATTACATCGTATTTAGACATTTAAGTTGTAATTTAATGAGAAAAAAGTTGTAATTTAATATGTATAAAGTTGAAATTGGGAAAAATCCGAGAAGATAAAGATCGTACGAGATTAATCTCAAAGTCCAGATACTTATGTTGATGAGGAGCTGATGAGACAAAAGATGAAGCATTTCTGTATTTGTGAGACTTTCACTCAACTCCAAATATAAATATATAAATCAAACGTTGTCGGAGTCAAACAAAGATCTAACTCTTTCCAAATTATTTCTGGCAGATGTCGTCAAAAAGCAGCTTCTCTCTTCCTCTTTCATTTTCTACATAAAACATGAAGGAGTTTTTTTAGATGTTTCACTTTCTAGCACATTGAAGAGAAGTAAAACTGGCGTGTTTGTCGGAGAAGAGTCCATACAACTCTTAATTTCCTGCAGGAAGTAGCAGATTGTGAATAGCGGCCTCCTGCTGAGAGTCGGGTTCATGTTTGTTTACCCCGAGTGCGATGGCGCCGAGGTTAAAGCTTCCTCGAGGCGCCGCAAAGACGCAGAACACCTGTTAATAGCAGCGGCCTTTTACTTCAGCAAACTCTTTACAGGGAGGTTTTTACATCGCAGCAAGAAACGTTGCCTTTCAGTGCATCTCTCTCTGGGTCGGGACCTTCCGCCCTAAACTCATCACAGAAGAGGTGGACGTGAAAACGTATATATGCACCCCCCAGCGTCAGGATACAGATGATTAGAAGTGTTTCCATCCATGGTTTCTATCTCTGAACGAGAAGAGAGTCTGTTCTCCTGCTGCCTCCAGTAGATCTGACTCTCACATCTCCTCTAATTCTGTTTACCGTCTTGTTTTACTGGGAAATAAATATATTACTGGTTTTATATGAGATGCATGTACTGAAGTTCATGCTAGCGCCATTTTGTAGTCACTCAGAAAGATAGATAGATAGATAGATAGATAGATAGATAGATAGATAGATAGATAGATAGATAGATAGATAGATAGATAGATAGATAGATAGATAGATAGATAGATAGATAGATAGATAGATAGATAGATAGATAGATAGATAGATAGATAGATAGATAGATAGATAGATAGATAGATAGATAGATAGATAGATAGATAGATAGATAGATAGATAGATAGATAGATAGATAGATAGATAGATAGATAGATAGATAGATAGATAGATAGATAGATAGATAGATAGATAGATAGATAGATAGATAGATAGATAGATAGATAGATAGATAGATAGATAGATAGATAGATAGATAGATAGATAGATAGATAGATAGATAGATAGATAGATGGATAGAGAGATAGATAAATAGATGGATAGAGAGATAGATAAATAGATGGACAGATACATACATTAATACATAGGTAGATTTATAAATACATTGGTGCGTTTAAATGACTCAGTTGTTCATTGTGTCGTTTTCAAGAGAGCTAAACTTTGAAAGTGCAGTAGTCTGAAGTTGTGTTCATTTTTCTAATCCCTCTTCAAGCTGTAAAGTTACAAACATGAAGACGAGTGTTGCAGGGACCACGGCGATAATGGAGACAAATGTGACTAATTGTCATGTAACCTCAAATTGGGGGCACGGAAGTGGCTAAATGATGGCAGCTAATTGGCCTGGTATTGTGCTTTGGTGATGGCTTTAAATTGAATGAGTCAGGATCCATTCTGGCGTAATGTGAAAGACGCGGCGCTGGTTCACACCGGAGACATCCAAGGTCGAGCTTCTCCAAACGAAGGGGTGACGGGGGAGTGGAGGGAATTAAAGGAAGGCGGCTGAGTCAATGGACGGCCGCTCGGCAGATTTGGCACCTTATACATGTAACCTTGAATTATTGCTTTCTCCTTTTTATTCCTGTCTGCATTGAAAGCTTTTCCTCGAGCCCTCCTCAAAAATATATTCATTTTTGTCACCCACATTAATGGCACAATCAGTCTGGAAAAATTGCAGTCGCAAATTATTCATTGTAATCCTCCATTTGATGGCCCTAATGCCTCTAATTGGGCTTTTATGACTTACAAACTGTATCTTCCTCTCTTTTTGTTTAATTTTTTCCCCCTCTGGCATTTGTTTTTCTTCCTTCCCGCCACGGAGCGGAGTGACATTGAGCCTCTCCCTGTCGGGGTGCTCTCTTGTCTCACTCCAGTGCACATTTCCTCTGTCCCCTCTCCTCCTCCCCCAGACAATGAGCTTTTGACTGAATACATTATCCGAGCTGTTGTTCTGTTTGTTGTTGTTTTAGCATCCAAGAAAAGAGATGAATTATTAATGACGACGGACAAAAAAGAAAGAGGAGAGTATAAAAAAATAATCATATTTTTTTTTTTTTCCATGGATGCTGCCGAGCGCTGCGGCTCCATCAAGAGGCCTGGAAATACGTTTATAAGACAGGCTGTGATTTACAGTGTAAATAACAGTGGATGAATCACAATAAAATGCTTAAACCAGTTTGTAATGGTTGACTAACTGGGCATTAGGGAAAGGTTTGACAATAAAAATCACATTTATTCTAAATTAAAAAAAATTATAATATGGTCCATATTCCTTTGAATCAAAGAGTTTATATATATATAAATGTGTTTAGCCATTTTGATGCACTTACTTGTAAATATCGATTTAATATTATGTAAAAATAATAATAATATAACTTGCTCATCAGTTTTTCCTCCTGTTCATGATGAGAACGGACAGTTCAGACCGGACGTGAGGATTCATATGAGTGAAAAATTTATATTTGAAATGCTATGACTGATTTGAGTTCAAAATGTGCAGATAATTAGCTCAACATGCAGTGAAGTCACAAAACTGAAATATCTGTGTTTCGACATTAGTTTGAAACATCACATTTCACAAGTTGAATATTCGCAAAAAATAGTAGCTTTTGTCAGGTGGGACAAACTTACTTTAAAACTGCTCAATCCATAAGCATATCACAAATCTCCAGTGCATCAGGCTGCTGTTTAACCTGTGAAGCCTCTTTCGAGTCTCAATACTCTTTAAATAAGTATTTCTCAAGGATTGAATTTTCCTCAGAAACAAACTGTAACCGTGTAAAACATTATTATACCATGATTACATGAAATGTTCTGCAGAGTGTGTCGTTTCCCCGGCTTCATCCCACAGGTATAAGAAGACTTAAAGCATAATTTATTTCTCATTTCCTCTAAAAAGCACAATTATTCCCCAAAGTCATGTTTCTTGTAGTGGTGATTCGCTCTATATTTAATTATCCTGTAATTAGTGGGCTGTGCTGTAAAGTAAATATTAAAAAATACGTGTAAATCAGTAGTTTTTTTCATGCATCTATAGGAAAATACTAAAATAAAACCCCGACAACAGCTGCAACATCTGGAACCATCACTGTTGGGGCTTTAATTCCCACCATCAGTGTGTTTCTGAAACAGAGCTCACTGTGCCCCCTGTTGGTCGCACACCAGGCCTGCACTGTCATTCACAGCTTCATCAGAAGCTTCAGTTTCCAGTGAGACGACTCAGAGTCGGAGATAAACACGAGTCAACACGTCACCGGGAGCAAAATACAGTGTTTGGCATTAGCGTGCTTCACACTGGAGGATCCTATAGACACGAGGCTTTGACAAATCAAGTGGCGTGATTGTGTCACTGCGTTGAATCAGAGACGTCGACCATTCATCACACAGAACCCCCCCCCCCCCCCCCCGTCCCCTCCTCTCAGGACTCAGTGATAAGGCATGAATGAAGAAAAATGAGAGCGACGGGTCTTGTCCGCCATCTATCACCGAGCAACCGGGGCCTTCCTTCTGTGAGCACCAAAATGGCGCGGCGGCGTTTAGCTCCTGCACGCCGGCTCACGTCATGAAACAAAGCGGTTTGACTTCGTGTCAAACCGGCTTCGCTTTGTCCTTTAAGCGACGGCGAATCATACCTTTCAGGATCCACATGTTTGATTGATTTGCTCCCGCTCAGATTTTTCCGCTTCTCTATTCTCTCCTCGCTCTTTGTATTTTTTGGCGCCTCTCTAAGTCCTTCCACCCTCAACCGAGGAGGAAAAAGAATATGAGAGCCAGAGCGAGAGGGCCCGTCTGTTTGGAGTTTACAGGATCAAAGACGAGGTAAATATCATTTCCATAACATTTGAACCAGTTAACCACCAGCACAATGCAGAGAAACACCACTGTAAGCGCCTGACAACGCCAATGAGGCAGGAACTCTGTGATTTGCCGCTCCGCCAAAGAGGATGGAAACGAGCGCGAACATGGAGGAGGTCAGGGGTCAACTGTGCTCTGCCTGCATCACTTTCCAAGAAGCCCCTCGAGCGCTGCTGGTGTTTTAGGCAGCCGTGCCTCACTTTGGGGAAGGGGGGGGGGGGGGGGGGTGGAGGCCTGATGGATGCCGCTCCCAAGGTGAATGGAAAGAATAGCATTAGGCTGCAACCGCACCGCCCGGGGAGGACTGCATCGCTTTTGGTGATTCATCTATTGATTATTTCTACCCAAGCATGGAGGTGCCCATGTAAACACACATATATTAGCAGCGTTCTGTCTCCACGATGCACATGTGCGCCCCCCTAACACGCATGCAGACGCGGCGGGTTCCGGCCGGAGCGCGCCTCGGGCCCATCGCACTCGTTGTTTTTTATAATCAGATTCCGACTCCTGCCAGCTCGTGGGCATCTTCCACACCACCAGGCAGATACATCTGATGGATAACTAAATAGAGATGAATGAAGAGATGAAGGAATAAATAAATGATTAATGTGCATTACCACTATTTGTGTGGGCCGGCTGTTGTGTTATTGATTTGAGCAGGAGTGGGGGGGGGGGGTGGTGGTATTTTATTTTGTGTGTACTCGCAGGATGTGGGCCAATCATATTGTTACGCTTATTCGAAAATCAGATATTAGCAGGAAACTTAAGGTTTCATGTCTTATCACGCATATGAGATAACAAAGGAAGAAGAAGGTTTAGTGATTTGTGTGCACGGAAGAAATCCTCCTGCTTTACAGAGGTCTGGTGCATTCTGGGAAACCCAGCTATACCCTCCGAAACCCCCCCCCCCCCCCCCCCCGTGAGCATTGATTTTATTATTAATTGTCTTCAGCGTTATTCAAGTTAAGGCCGGTCCCAGTGTGGCCTGGGTCGGATCTTTCTTATTTTTCTATCCACTTATTGCACTAATTATTATACAAACATAAATACAGGAGCAAACCTTGTTTTTCGTTATTTTTCCCCATTGAGTAAAAAAGATTAATCAATGTATACATGCATTATACTATATATACCTAACAACCTGGATTAGAGATTTAAAGTGTCAACTGTCAGATTGGAAAAACCTCAACTTCTAAAGAACTGATGCATTTAAAACTTTAATTCAAAATTAAATCAACTTCCAAGAACCTCACTGATAGTTTTTACTTTCGTACTCCGCACTCAAACTTTTTTTTGAATTACTGAGGAATATTTCAGTGAAATTAAAGAATTGAAACAATTGAAGGAATTGCAAACGGTGGCTATAATGCACAGTGTGGGTATGATCATGTAGAGCTACTGTATAATATTATCTTGTTGCACCTGCAGGAGTAAACCAAAAAGGTGTTGGTGTCTTTAAAGTCCTTTTTGTGCATCTATGCTCCACACATGTATTTCCTCCACACAGGTAGCTGTGGCCTCCTCATCAACGTGTCTGAACCTGGATCATGTGACTGAGTCGTCCTCCAGGGTCCTGCACGCTCCTGGGTTTCTCAGTCCGTCTCCACACCTCGTCTCCTGAGACACTGCGTCAACAAAAACCTCTTTGTGTCCACGTCTGCTGCTCAAAGGTCCGTCTGCGCTGGCAGCCTTTTTTAAAGCCTGGATCATAAGCGTACATGACACGAGTAGCATTTCATGTTCCGCTGCATTATAAACCCAGCGTTCTTGTGTCTGCGTGATCATGAACATCATTGCTCAGGTTGAAATCCAACCTTTCACTGCTGAAGCAGGAGAATGCCAGGGTTGTCACTTGCGTTGGATATCATTGCTTTGGGCAGGAAAAGGAGCTTCTCCCCAACATATGTCTGTTTCTTTATCCACAGACTTTAAACGCTGGATGTGGCTCTCTCCCTTAGGGGCGGTAATGGCATTCTCCATGACAACGGCGGTGTGACACGGCGGTGCCCTTGAGGGCCGGGCGCCCCCTCTGGGGGGAGCGCCGCAGAAACACGACAGGGTCAAGGGTCACCTCCCATCATCCACCAGCAACCCGTCCTGCTCTCCCTCTCCTCTCCCTCCCTCGGCAGGTGGAGCGAGGAGCGCTGGAGAGAGAGAAAGTCTTGAAGCGAGCCCACTCAGTCCAGGCCTGGCAAACAAGGAGGTTTGGCCACAGGCAGTTCTGGCTGGGTCTCTCCCTCGCACAGCTCCTTGCTGTTCCTCCAAGGCCAGGGCCGGATCAATACGTATAGTAGTGCGGATTCTTTTGGCACCCAAGTATAGCTGTGCAGTATCGCCCCGAGGTACGGGTCCGTTAAAGACATAACAGTGTGAGCATGTGAGCAAAGTGGACTGAGTTTATTCAGGAAGGTGTTGAAACGCTTCCAACAGGGATGTTTATTCTTTTATTTTGTCTCAGGAAATTCAGGAAATTCTCATCTCCCTGATAAATATTTAAAGTTGTTTTTTTCATTCTTAAAACATCCTTCAAATGCATTTTAATTCTGACAGTGCAGAAAAATAAATCACTTAATAATTTAAAAGTTGAATTAATATTTTGTAGAATTTCATAAACGGCTCCTTTATAGCAAATAAAAAACAATATCCACTACTGTTATATGAAACTATAAAGAATATGTCACATGTGATGCATCTACAAGACTTTATCAGAAATACCTCAAATGGATCCCGACCTGTTTAATGATGCTTTACTGCCACCTTGTGGCCAAAAACAAAACCAGCCTGGATTCGACTTCATGAGTTTTACTGCACGACTTCATGTGTGAGAGCATAAAAAAATGTATCTCCATCCTGAGGGAGAAATTAATAAATCCCAGCACAATAATTACAATCATATCACTGCTTTTGCTTTACACACACAGCTCTGACGTCGGTTGTGTGTCCGCCCTTGGCACATGTTGAAAGAACCTTTAAAAGGAAGTAAAAAGAAAAACACAGGACGCTGTGGGATCAACAAACTCGTGTCCTGTACATTTGGCCTTCACAGCTACATGTTTACGTCCAACCTCTGAACGTAAAGTCCAAAATAAAATCAACACAACATGGCGTCCTTGCACAACGAAAAATAAAAAACACACATCAGAAGTCGGTTGCTACTCGTCAGAAAACTGAGGGTGGATGAGGAAGATGAGTGAGGAAGATCATCAGGCACCTGCAGCAGAAACACAGAGTCACAACCCTCCTCTATCCATGTGTTAAGATGTAGATGAGACACAGATATAACATACAATAAAGATTAAGGATAACATTTAGATATAGAAAAGATCACTAGAAAAAATAGGCTTTAGTAAAAGTAAAAGATACAAATGAATGAGATATGATGACCATATACAACCCGAGGAGGAAAGTTGGCTTAACTTTAGAGGAGGTACTTTCAAGAGTTACTTGTAGGTGAAGGACTTACCGTACTGGTACTGTACTGTGTGCTGACCACTGGGATCCTGAGAGTCCAGAGCTTTCCTGTGACTCTGCAGGTGAGACCTCTGCACGGCCAACGCCACCGCTTGTGCAAATCTGGACGGAGCCGCGCTCATCTTGTCCGAAGGCTCTGGTGCACCCAACGCCTTCACCTGGCTGAACGCGTTGGTCTCTCTGTCGCAGGCAGGACTTGATGGTTGCGAAGGAGAAGAAGTGATGGCGTCTTCTCGCTCCTCTTCAGGGACATCTAAGTCTTCATTAAAGAAGACGGGTGGAGGTGGAGGAGGAAACACGTCCTCCTCTTCAGTCTCCTCCGTACATGAGACCCACTGGTCCACGTCCACACTCACAGACCCTCCACCAGGATTCTGAAGATCTACGCTCTTATAGTCTGAGGTTATCTGACAGTCACTGGCGAGTTTGTTTGACTCTGTAGCTGCAGTCACCTCGGATAGAACTTCAGGTTCTTCCTCCTCTCCCTGGGTCGACCTTTCATCGTTGCCCTCAACCTCAGAAAGAGGTGAGACTGTACGTTTCTGATCATCTAAATCTGGAGGAAGTGGAGGAGAGTCTGGAGCGTCAGAGGCCTCCTGGTCGGGTGGAGGAGTGTCTGGAGCATTAGAGGCCTCCTGGTCGGGTGGAGGAGTGTCTGGAGCATTCGAGGCCTCCTGGTCAGGTGGAGGAGAGTCTGGAGCATTCGAGGCCTCCTGGTCGGGTGGAGGAGGGTCTGGAGCGTCAGACACCTCCTGGTCAGGTGGAGGCGAGTATGGAGCATTCAAGGCCTCCTGGTCGGGTGGAGGAGTGTCCGGAGCATTAGAGGCTTCCTGGTCAGGTGGAGGAGTGTCTGGAGCATAAGAGGCTTCCTGGTCGGGTGGAGGAGAGTCTGGACCACCAGCCGGATCCTGGGAAGGAAAGTCTGGAGCGTCAGGCCACTCCTGGGAACGTGGAGGAGAATCTGGAGCCTCAGACGCCTCTTTAGAAGGTGAGTCTGGAACATCAGATGGCTCCTGGGCAGGTGGAGGAGAGTCTGGAGGATCAGATGCCTCCTGGGCAGGTGGAGGAGAGTCTGGAGCATTTGATACCTCCTGGGAAGGAGAGTCTGGAGCGCCAGGCGGCTCCAGGGCAGGTGGAGGACAGTCTGGAGCCTCAGGCCACTCCTGGGAAGGTGGAGGAGAGTCTGGAGCGTCAGACGCCTCTTGAGAAGGAGAGTCTGGAGCGTCAGATGGCTCCTGGTCAGGTGGAGGAGAGTCTGGAGCCTCAGATGGCTCCTTGTCAGGTGGAGGAGTGTCTGGAGCCTCAGATGGCTCCTGGTCAGGTGGAGGAGAGTCTGGAGTGTCAGATGGTTCCTGGGCAGGTGGAGGAGAGTCTGGAGCCTCAGATGGCTCCTTGTCAGGTGGAGGAGTGTCTGGAGCCTCAGATGGCTCCTGGGAAGGTGGAGGAGAGTCTGGAGTGTCAGATGGTTCCTGGGCAGGTGGAGGAGAGTCTGGAGCCTCAGATGGCTCCTGGGAAGGTGAAGAAGAGTCTGGAGCGTCAGATGGCTCCTGGGCAGGTGGAGGAGAGTCTGGAGCATCAGATGGTTCCTGGGCAGGTGGAGGAGAGTCTGGAGCATCAGATGGCTCCTGAGCAGGTGGAGGTGAGTCTGGATCCTCAGATGGCTCCTTGTCAGGTGGAGGAGAGTCTGGAGCCTCAGAGGCCTCCTGGGCAGGTGGAGGAGAGTCTGGAGCCTCAGATGGCTCCTGGGCAGGTGGAGGACATTCTAGAGAGACAGACGCCTCTTGGAAAGAGAACTCCTGCCTCTTCAAAGGTGTTCCAGTGTCTGATCCTTGAGGAGAATATGAATCATCCTCATGCTCACATTGATAATTCTCAGCCTCAGGAGGAGCTTGGCCCTCGGGGTCATTTTCTACCATTACCTGGTGCTGGTCTGGAACATCCGGAGGCGTCTCTGGTTCATGGGACTTGTGCTTGTTCAGGGGAATGACTTTGAAAGTGGTCATCCCCTTCCTCTGCAGAGGGTCCTCCCACTGGGGCTCAGTGGGGAACCTGGACTTGAGAACAGACTCCAGTTCGAACCGGAAATGGCCGTTATCTGTAAACCTCGGAGTCAGAAAGGAGGAGCTACGGTGTATCTTCGGGAGGGAGGCAGACTTCCTCCAATGCTTGACCAGCGTTCCCTTGGAAACAGAAGATGACAGGACTTTGGCGAGAGCGCTGCGGGCTTCTGAAAAGTCTTTCCCTCGAAACGAAGGCAGACAACGTTCAAACGACGGTCGAGAGGAGGATGAGGAGGGCAGTGTTCGAGATGAAGTTGGGGACGGAGACGAGGAACGTGAGAGGTCTAAGGAGTCGGACTCGTCGCTTTCTCTCAGCTCCTCCAGAGTGTTCGGAGGGTCAACAGGCCCTGGAGAGACAGGAAACTACAAATAAGGCTCTAGAAGTTTCAGTTGAAAAGAGACGGCTGTATTTCAAATAGAAGGTTTGCACAGTGAACACATTAGAAAAATAATTGTCATGAAAATATCCCAAACACAGGAAACTGAAAATACTTTTTCTTTTTATCTAAATCACTTCAGTCAAATATTTAGACACAGAAACACATCCAATTGAAGTTAAATGAAATTTCCACCATTTTATTGCAAAAAGACAAATGATGATTAATATTTTTTTTTCTGGTTAGTATAATTTGTAAATGAATTAGTAAAAGAATTTAACAAAAACCGAATCAAATCATTAATATAAAACAGGTATAACTCTGAGAAAGTATAAATCATTTTATAAGAAAATTATGATAGAGAACATTTATAATTTCACAAAAGAGTTTGGAAAAATAAAGAATACTGCGTATAGAATGTATGACAGAGTATTTGGGACACAATGGGAGAAAATATGAGATTAAGGGAATAAGGTCATAACATTATGAGAGTAAAAATGTATAATATTGCAAATATCAGAAGATCAGATTGTTGCATGCATTGTTTTTCCTTTTTCTGAAGTTATGACCATTTTGTCTTTAAATTACAACTTTATCCTCAAAATATCAGTTTCTTTTCTTTGTCTGGCCCGAATACTCTGTTATACCAAATGAGACAAATGTGGACTTGGCTTCTGATTTCAATTAAAGGCACAGCAAATAGTCTATGAAGTCTATTCAATAAAGTAAAAACACAAAACAACAAAAAGAAAAAGTATGACAGAATTTCCATAAAAATAGATGAGGAATAAGTAGGCGGCTTCAAACAAACAAATAAATAACATTCAGGTGCAGCAGGCCACAGTGACACACATCCATAAAAAGCCACTAAGACGGGAAGGAGGAAGAAGAGGCCGACGCAGGAGGAGGAGGACGGAGAGGAGGAATAGGGACGATGGAAGGAGGAGAGGAAAAGGAGACAGCAGCAGCAGCAGGAGCAGCAGGCCTCAATCACCCCCATCAGGTGAGTCTGTAAGCAGGAGGAGAAGAAGCTTTAAGGCAGGTTCCCTCAACAATCACGAGCTCCAACACCTTCACAGTTAAAGTTTCATTCAGATCTGTAAAACTGGTGAATCCAGACTCCTTCAGACCAGCTGCAGACCTGTCTACTTGAAAGTCTGCAGAAAGTCCGGAGGCTGTCTCTCTCTCCGGAGGATCTCTGGAGTCCAGTGCATGTCTGAAAGCAGTTGATGAAACTCTCGTGTCACCGTCTCCACAAGGAAGTTTGATGAACTTTCACAGGCCGCGATTGCATAAGTGGAGGAGGAGGAGGAGGAGGAAGAGGAGTACGTTTAATGATCGACTCTACATGGGAGTTTGTTTTTCAGGCCGGAACTTGACACCGAGTCAGCAAAGAAAACAAGGGAGTGAACCAAGACGACGCTGAAGGCAATTTAGTCTGATAATTACGACATGGACAAGAAAAAGATACTTTTGTAAGAGGTCCTGTAATTACAGTGGTCTAATAGGCAGCGTGAGATAAAGTAAAAAGGAGCCGAGAACAGAGAGAACCTGAATCCAGGCGATGAAGCACATCAGACGGACTCGTACAGGAGAATGAAAGCCGGGACAATGGAGGATTTATCACTGGAGCTGATATGAACAAGGCTCAGGTCACTTTAATTCCCCCGAACAGGGTTAAATTGTTCAGACTGATAAAAGCTGCGTTTTGTGCTGGATTTAACTGCTAAATCTCCCACTGGACTTCACTGTGACATTTTAATCTCGATTTAACTTCAAATCTCTCTTGACCCGACTCGAGTGAAGTGGCAAGGATTTGGCAGATACTAGAATTGACCCCACCCCCCCCCTTTCCTCTAAACCCATTTGATTTCCACTGAAATACTGTAAAAGGTCAACAGGGATTATTCTAGTAGGATATTTCATCTGTGCTGCTGACGGCAGGATGCAGAACCGCCAGTCGCCACTAGGTGAGAAATGGAACCGCAGGTTTGTTACTGACCCAGTCTGTAGATCCGGGTGTTAATCATCACATGAATGAAGAGCACAACCTAAATGAATGTGACTTACACCTGGGTTTAACTATCACAACAGTCTGTTAGTGTCAGTAACACTGGATCCACTCTTAGTTAGAGTCCGTTCCCTTGTGCAAAGGTCAAAGGTCATGCACGGTTTTACCTGTGAGCTGTGTGTCCGCCGGCTGCTCCTGGTGGGAGTTTGCACAGGGCGGGGGTGGGGCCCTCCTCTTGGTTCTCCTTAGGGTCGAGTCTGCAGACATCTGCACAGAAGGGTTAGAAGCTCATCACAAAAGAATTCAGCTGTGACCCGATCACTTTCCTCCCAGCGTCAGTGAACCTACCTGCGGCGCCCGGACGTGACACGTGCTCAGGTTGTTGGGGACACTCAGCGACACACTCATAGGCGGCTGGGGGGCCCGCCTCTTCTTGGGCGTGTCCGCAGTGCTGGAGGAGGAGGCGTCCTGCACATTCATACTGAGCGCCATGGGTTTGTTGGCAGCAGGAGAGGCCGGGACGCTCGCTGCTCCGTCCTGCACAGAGGAAAGCATCAGACTGAGCAGGTGAGAGGGAAGTGTGGAGCAGTTTGGTGAAAGCAGCTGTAAACAAACCAGCTCTGGGGTTTTCTTCTTCCTTCTGAACAAGCTGAGGAATCCAGGGTTCTCCTTCTGTCTCGACTCCTCCTTTGGCAGCTCTGTACAACGGATGAGAACTAGATGAGTGAATGATGCTCAGTGTAGAAGGTGAAGCCCGGTCACACCTGGTGTCAACAAATGTTTGTGTGTCTTATGGGCCGACACGATAAAGAGAAAATAAGAGATAGATGTAGTAATAGAGAGATGTATATAAAAAGAGAGATAAGTGTGTTACCTTGTAGTGAAGGTGGTGAGATGATCTCTGTGGGTGAGAGAACCATAAAGTCATTATTATATTTACCAACACAGAAGGATACCATCAGGTTTAGAGTATAAATCTAATACTGTGTGTGTTCCTCTAACGTACCTGCTGCCGGTGTCTTGGGCCGGTCGGCCGGCTCCTTCGCAGCCGAGTCTTTAGCGAACACTTCCCTCAGGCCGTGTGCGTCCAGGCTCTTGGTCAGGTCCAGTGGCTCAGTGGACTGAGAGTCTCTCAGGAGGACGGTCGTGTCCACTTGAAACTCGCACTTGTCGCACACCAGCGGCAGCAGCAGCTCCAGGGGAACTCTGGGATTCACTCGCACCACCGCCTTGTGGGCCCTGTTGTAGTTGATCAGCAGGCGGACGGTCGCCTGCAGGGAGAAGTTTGTTTTATTCATTACATGCAACCGAGAAATGACAAAAACTTACATTGTCCTCACTCTTCATATGCGTTTTCAGACATGAACTCTGGATCATTTCTGGAGGGTCAGACGTGTTCACAACAACAGGAAAACAGCCCTCAGATCTCATCTTAAAGGTCGACATCTTCCTTCAGGTCTTCTACGTGTATGACACCTCTTTTTTAATCCTAAAATAATTGTATTCTTCCAGTTTTGCATCATCAACAGTCATTTTACGCCCTTGAAAATGATCAAATCCATATTTCAGCTCGGTGCTCACCTCCGGCGTGTACGGCTTCCTGATCTTTCCCTCCGTTCCTCTGGGCTTCAGCACAATCCTCTCCGCCTCCAGGGAGCCAATGGGAGAGTTGGGTGTGAAGCTGATGTTGTTCTTGTTGGTGGAGACGACCTCAACGGTGTAGTCGGTGGGATTCAGGTGGTAACTCGCACAAAGGGTCACCAGTAAGTCCATCACCGGTTTACTGCGAGGAGGAGGAACGAAGAAATGACGGCACACTTCAGTCAGGTCCGAGTTTATTCTAGAACTAAGACTTTCCAAAGAACTGATAATCCTGTAGCTTGGATGTGTCTTACCTTCCATGCACCATGGCATTCTTCTCCTGTCCCCCGGGCAGAACCACATGCAGGGAGTGGTCCCTCTCCAGTGGGTTCCCCTCCTCGTCCATCTCAGGGACCTCGAAGGAACTCAAGATCTGAGGCTGTTCCCGACGTCAGGCTGAACTCCTGGGGTGTAAAAGATAGTCCAGTTATTACCTCCCCCAGCCAGGGAGGTCATGTGTTCGTCTGGGTTCGTTTCTCCATGAAACTCAGAGGAAGGATGTGGTGCTGGTCAGAAAAGAAGTTCCAGGGTTTTGTGGTGATTTTTACGTGTGTGTTTAGGGGACTGATATTTATGAGTGTGTGTCATTTGATGCAGCCACAATTAGAAATCTGAATTTAGTGAATTTAGATGTGGCTCAATTTAAGTGTGTCTGAGCCACTGAGTGCCCTTCAGGCTCCATGCATGTTAGATAGTAAAGATATGCTGCATATACCCACATATGTGAAAATAAACATATCCCTCTAATGCAACATGTTCAATAACATAGGCTCTATATGGTTTTCTAGGATTGTATTTGACTTTTTTTAGCATTAACACTCATTTTACTTTTATTTAAATGTGATTATTGAGCTCACTACAGACGGACTTATGCACAAATTCATCCAACCATTCATTCCAAGTCTTTGAACAACTCAAATCAAAGAGTTACCTGCAGAGCTTCTTCCTCAAACTTGCACCAAAACCAACAACTCACTATTCCCACATTGCAAAAAATCTCTCCTCAGTGCAACGTGCCTGGAAACTAAATTAAAACCATTTCCAGGTTGTTTTTGTTGTGTTTTCTTGCAAATTGTGCAGCGGCAGCAGAATCCGTCAGAGTGAATGGAAGTGACTCTGACCGTGCAGCTGTGCGTCTCCCTGCTCATCAGGGAAGTGCGTTCAAGTGCCCCTCGGATTTCCCGTTTCCCCCGAATATAGGACTTGTTTCCCGCCTATGATGTGTTCATGTGCTTTAAAGTGGGGAAAAAACATGATGGCTCTGAACACAGCGTTTCCTATGAGGTGCGACAGGAAGTGAAATCGTTTCAAACTTATCCACGTTAAACAAAACAACTTCTGAATTGCGTGGAAGTTGTGTTAAGCCTTTGAGAGACGGAAATGTAGTTTGCAAGAGACACAATTGTAAAAAGTTGATGTTGCAACTGAATGTCAAATGCTGTTAATTGGTTCATATATTATTATAATTATATGATGAAGCTAAAAGCTGATTGTAAAACTATATAAAAGTGTTATATAAAAATGATGTTAGCAGCTTGGCAGCTCCTGTACCAACAACTTGGATGAGTGGTTCCAACTTGAGCTGGCAGTTCCTTGAATTTCCCCTTATAGTCGGAAACTAATCTTTCCAGTTATCCCTAGAATGCACAATGAGGCCAAGATATCTTTATATCTAATTCTTTACTTGTCAAATTATATATTTAGGAGTATAGTCTGAGGAGCAGTTCAAATCTATGATGTACAAACTGTGTGGATAATGTATTTACTTTATACATTTGTCATGCAGAACTATATTCACTGCAAAAAACGACATCACACCATGAATGGAATCATGAGCAATATAATCATTAGTCCAAATAATCCTCTGAGCACAATAAAGCCATGAAAATCATCTCAGAGACAAACTCACACAGGCAAAGATCCATCCAGCACTGGTCTGTTGTTCACCACCATGTTGGTCAAGCATAAAGCTCGAGGACCAAATAAGCTTATACTGTTGCTCAAGTAAGAGGGATTAGTGCTTTTTAAAGGCTGCGTCTCCCCAAGCCACAGATTCACAGACAGTTCATCATGCTCAGTGTCCATCTTTAGTGTCCTGCACTTACCTGCGTCCTCACATCGTCCCCTGTCTCTTCTGCTGCGCTGGGTGGTCGGAGGACAGACGTCCAGGGAGAAGAAGCTCCTCTTCCCCTTGAAATCCCAGTTTAGCCACCACACCTACAGGCCCTGCCCAGTCATGTGATCGCACTTTGCATGTCTGTGTGTGTGTGTATGTGGTGGAGAAGGGAGGAGGGGGGGGTATTTACACAGGCATGAACATGGTAACCCGTGTGGAAAACCACATGGATGTAACATGATAGGAGTTGAACAGACAATTTGTGGAAAAGGCCTTTAATCCATATAAGCTTCTCCTCCTCTCTGGGATAAATTAAAGATGATTATAAGACTTATTGAGATTTCTCTGCAAACAATGCAAATCATTCAAATCTGGATTTCTAACAAAAGAACCAAAAGTAGAGGTGGTGATGTTAAGAGGTAAATGAGGCTCAGTTATCTCCTCTGACATTATTGAGAACAGTCTGAATGTTATGCAGCCACATGTTGACCTTTCTCTTTTTGCACGAGTCTGTTTTTGGCTCCGGTGGAAAATCACACTCTCTTGCTGCTACTTGTCGCTATTTATCTTTCCAGCTTGTTCTGTCACAGCTGAATGAAACCACTTCACGTCCGGCCTCTCTGGGCTCTTCAGGTATTTCATCGTAAATTGTAAAAGTTGACGGAGGAGGGTGGTCATTAATTAATAAATTATTTACACACACAATTGTCATATTGTCGCTAATTTCACTTCAGGTCTCTTTTAGAATTTCATTTAAAAAATAATTTCATACAACCACTAGCATGACAGACTGTTGTTGGGTTTAAATCATTATAGATTCATTAATTAATTAATCTCAGAGTAAATTAAGAAACTAAAACTCCCTGCTATAAACACATGGACTTCACTCTGTTCTATGTTCACAGTTTAGTAGGAAGTTATTTACCTACAGTTTTGATTAATAGAAGGATTACCTGGCTTCTACATTTGGAGGTTAATCCTAAATACACTCCCCTGCACACTTAATGTTTTGTGAGACATTAACGACCCACGGAAAGTCAAATTATTGTTATTTACTATGAGGTAATATCACACAAAGCTCTTGATTCATCCACACACAGTCCCAGGAGCAGCAACAAGCAGTTAAGTGGGAGTTGTAATCAAATTAGGCGCAGGGAACACATGTCCACACGACTGTAATCCTGTAATCTCATTGTGAAGTCTGTCAGTGGCCGGCTGCAGGGAACGCTTTGTTGTGTGTGGCCGTCTCTGGCCGTTAATGAACTTCTTCAGATGGCTCATAACAGAGGAACAGAAAGTCACACTATCCAGGATAGTAAAACAGAAGAGCATAGACCATATTCTCCTGTTTGCCAGATCTGGGCCACAAGTAAGCCACAGCATTACCGCATTTCAACCAAAGGTGGCCCGGATCTGTTTTGTGCCACTTGAGCCACTTCAGGCCCACATCTGTTTGGTCCTGGTCACAAGTGAAGAGCTGTAAGTCCCCTGCTGCACCCACTGGAGGACAGATTCCCCTCAGGCCTTCAGATTCCAGCCTGGAGCCCTGTAAGGAAACAAGTGGCGTGATACAGACAAGCTTTATTTTTCCTGTCGGAGGAAATCCAAAACACCAACAATATGATTTCACTTCCCAGCGTCATCCTGCGCTAATGTAAACATTCACACTCACGTAAACTCTATTCTTGACGTGTTGTGTAAACTCAGGAAGTTTTTACCCAGCAGCGTGAAGAATGTTGATGCTGCTCATTCTGAATATTTATAGAGAGTTTAAAAATGTGATGCGCCCTAATGTGCTCGTTGTTTGTTTCTCCAGATTCTAACAAAGGCACAGGAGACTTTTCCTTTGAGCAGAGCAACGAGCTACAGGCTGGTTCTGACGTCACAGAGTCCAGAACAACTCTTCCAAATTCATCACCTGGCTTCTAATGAAATGTGAAGCCAAGTCACAGTCAGCTGCCGAGAATGTAACTGTGAAGTGATTCACACCGACCAAGGAAACGCTGTTTATATAACTGTGTTTTATGTTTGAATACATTCCAACAGCAAACAATTGAATACTATCAACATTTTCAAGTCATGTCCTCAAATCTTAAATCATTGTTAGAGTCAGATTTGTATGATGGTTACTTCAAGGCTTCATCTGCTGCTGTGCATTGCAAATATCAATTTATATTTTTATATTTAGTTAAAATACTACAAACCTACTACATGTGATTCTTTCTAATATGTGTGTGAATGTTGTTTTACATGCAAGTTGCAGGTTAGAGCTCAGAAATGGGAGCTTAATGAAGTGAATCAAATAAATGTATATGATTTATATCTAACAAAATAAATCAGAGATGGTACAACAGAGAGCTGTGACTGATAATACTTAAAATGGACATGTCAACAAATGTAGAAATTAATAATAAATGATCAAAATAGTAGATAATAGAAAAATCCCATCTTGTCTCAGGGACAATTATTGATGCTAAAAAATGTGAGAATCTAGCATAGAAAATTTGAATTAAAGATTAATGATTGTACAGATATATAGAGAGAATAAAATCATAACTACCGAAGAGAGATTGATGTGTTAAAGTGAGTGAAATCCCCAAAACAAATATACCGTTAGTGTATTGAGAGGAAATAGAGTAAATGAAATTAAAAAGATTTGCAAAATAGTAAAAAAAATATAGAACATAAATAAGTGGAGAAACAAATAGATGAAATTCAAATTCATCCATTTTATGTGAATGTTCTTTTGAATTCTTTGTGAATGTGTCAGCTCCCTGTCTGCAAGGCCTACAGTAGTGTAAGGTATCCAACTGTCCAGCAGGTGGCGTAAATTCACAAGACAAACACATGGGGCTGTACCTTAGTGTGGTCTCCACATGAGCCAACCTGTTTCCTGTCACCTGTCACCCCCCCTCCCCCCTTTCATTCAACTTATTAGTAAAATGTCAGTTTTGCCCATCATGTCATTATTTCAGTTCCAACATTTAAAATAAAACATGTATGTAAAAAGATGGTAAGTTAAACGGAAGTAAGAAAGAATAGGGATTTTATTTTGTGCTGTTGGAACAATTTGAAAAGGGAAATAATAAGCATCAATACAATCTTGATTTACACAGCACCTTTAAAAAGAGGTTTACTGAGTTTTTCCTCATCATGCACAATAAAACTCCAACTTTATGTTATTCTATCACATTTAAAATGTTAATTTACGAGTTTTTATCATTTATCTATATTTTCCTTTAGATTCTGAAGCTGAACCAACATGTTGGATGAAATCCTGCAGGATTGTCACAGTGAGATTCGAGATATTGATTTAATTCATTGTATTTATGGGTTTAAACAGTAAATCTGCATTAATTGAGATGTAAACTCGCAGCTCTACGTCACTGCTGGTGTATTTAGAACATGTGGTGTTCAGGCCATCTTGTCACCGCTTCTCTCCCGTGCCCAACCAACCGGAAGCGCGCATTGATTTCTCAATGGCGAGTGCAGGCTGCTTTACAGAAGAAGAAGGAGAGCAACCAGGAAAAAGACAAATCCACTAATCTAGTATTAAATCATTAACAAACCACCAGCGGGATTATTTACACGGTTTTCACGCTCACTCCTGAAACTAAGGATTATTCTTTCTGGATATGGGATCTACCTTCCAGGTCCCCACCTGCTGGGCACCATGATGGTGGTGAGTATCTTCTAATCACTCAAACAACGATTAACAACCGTCTTCACATCGTTTCTTTATAAAAACAAGAAGAATACATCCCATATATTTATATTTGTTGTCATTTGTCCATGTTTGATTGAATGCACCTCCGCTAATTATGCTCGTGATGTATCCTGCCTCATATATTCCTCGACATTTTGTTTTAATCACGCAGAGCATATAGTCCCCTCTCCCTTTAATGGAACTAATATATTAATATAACACCATTTACAGATATGATGAACATTTTCCCTCATTTCCAAACAGATTAAATGAACAACAATGTCGTGTTGATCTTGAATATCATCCCCTCCCCTCCCCTCTCCTCCAGCCTCTGTCAGCAACAGGCCCTTTTTTATTTAGTGTTCTCTTCATGTGTGAAGCAGAAATCAGAGGTTTCATGAGGATGTGACAGGAGGAGGAGGAGGAGAAGGAGGAAGAGGAGGAGGAGGTGTTCTTGTGTTTGTGCTGATCCAGATGCTGCCTCTGTATAGATTTAGCACATCTGGCACGCCGGGCACGCCCAGACTCATTGAGAACCATCCAGAGGTTTACAGGTGGTTTCAAACCCCTGGTCCTCCTCTGCACTTTGAGTTGTTACACATCTCACTACATGCAGAAGATGATTTGAGCTCCTGGAGCCACAGTTCGAGGAGCTCCACGGACCCGCGGCTGGAGCTGCGTCGCTCCCCGGCTCGTGTGCGTGTTGACGCGGATCTTCTCTCTCGGGTCTCGCCCCTGGGAGTCCTGCTGCCGGTGGAGGTGGAGGTGGTTGTGCGGGGAAACGAGCTCTTGTTTTCGGTCGGAGAAATGCGACAAGTGTCGGTGTGCGGGCTCCTGGAGGTAAACGCGGAGACGTGATCAACATGGCGACAGCTTCTGCTCCTTTTTGAATCCGCCGACAATTAAGGTATCGTCTGATTTCTGATTAGCCTTTAATGTCCTGGGCTCGTATCTGTGGCTGTTACATTAATATCATGACACATATCGTCATAAATATCTGCCACCTTCAGTAAATCACAGGTAGGAAATGGTAGAAGAGCGGTGAGACCAGAACAATCGATAATTATCGACGAATCTCACATTGTTATTTCTTTGAAGATTAAAGACAGATTTGTGGAGAGTGAAAGTTGTGGTTTCAAACTCGTAATATCTAGAAACTTGTTAACAACCAAGCAAATTAAAATTAAAGTATCATTATATATGAGAACCTTTGTTTGATCTAAATGATATAGTGATAAGGAAATATATCGTTTTGCAGCCCAGCATTATACTGACAGTTCAATTAAAGACAGACACAAGCATGAACATCACAGATTAAACCGTTGTAATTGCAGATAAACGGATCCAACGTGTCTCATCGGGGAGATTTTCCATTTGTTGTCTCAGTTAAACGTTGTTGTCCGGGCTGAGCTTTAAGCACCATGGACAGCTCCGGCCTTTTGACACCACGTCAGCTGACATTTCAGTCATTCAGAGGAAATCTGAGCAGCTGAGGGAACACACGCAGCAAAAGCCCGGCCGGCCTCCACACAGAGATGCTGTATTGTCGTCGGGTCTTTTCAAAAGGTCTGTGGCTCCATTTGTTTGTTTTCTGAAGCAGCTGCCCTCTTTAAGCTTCAGTATCAGTGAAACATCTGCCCAAGGACACAAGAGAGCTTGTGTTTCCTTGCTCCGGGGCTCTTTAACCGAGGCAGAGCCGGCTGCGGTGACGGGGAAATATAAGGGACACGATATGGACCTAAAGGGCAAGTTTGTCAAGTCTGCCTCGTGAAGATAATCACATGATTGTAGCAACATTCAAATAGTTTGTGGTCGCTGTGATTGTTCCGCCTGAAATCAGGCTTCACTCGTCTGAATTAAACAAAGCGGGTATTGTTCTGTGTTTTAATTGTGAAGTTCTGTGGTATAACCTCCCCCCAGGCGGTATTTCTTTCCTGAGCTGCTGTGGAGGGAATCACTTGTGTTAACTAATGGACATTGATGTGATCTCTAAATGGTTAGTGTGTACAGGGAAAACCGTCAGAATAAAAACTATCAGTGTATCAGGGCTTCTTAAAGGTCTAAAAAGTGGTAGGTTTAGGCTACGTGTCATTTAGAGGTGGAATATTTGAAGTTGAGTAGTTTCTCAGTTGTAGTAGATTGGAAATTTAGAAATAAGATTGAATGGGACTTTGTTTTCTTTCAATATTAAGATTTTTGTCTAATTTAATTCCCACCTTATTCTGTAAATCTCAGATTTTCTTCCTTCAAAACGTTAGGTAATCGTATTATATTAGCAGGGACAAGAGAAAATGCGACCCTGTCATTTACTGCCGGACCGCTGTCCCAGTGAAATTGCTAACAAGATTTGGAGCGTGACATAAGCCTTGCATCAAGGGTTCACGTCCATCATTCACAAGGCTGAGTGGTCGCTCTCTTTTGTGACCGTTAGGAAACAGAAGCTCAGCCCCGGCTCTCCAGAGACTTTAGATTTCTGAGCAACAGTGTGAAACCACTTGAAAACCACAGATAACGCTCGAAGTGTCAACATCCGGTTTAAACGCTGCACCATCACCATCGGCTGTGTCGTGTGAATCACATGAGCGCAGAAATGTCACGTTATATGTGACCATGCTGATGGCTCTGAGGTGGGATGTGGATGTTCCACCTACAGGGGTCGATCAGGCTTTCACAACCCCCCCCCCCCCCCCTCACCCACCACCACCACCACCCAGCGGCGCTCGCCAGTCGAGCTGTCAGGCCACACGTCACAGCACGGGTCCCGGGGCAGTCTTCAGGACACGAGCAGATGTGTTTCATGAGACGCCCCTATGGGAGAGGCTGCAATTAATTCACACGTTATGGCCTGTGAATAACCTCCAGATGCATTTAGCGGCTGCTGTGGCTTCGGAGTGAGTCTTCACATGCGTAATGATGGAGGCTGCGTTTGGCTGTTTATCAGACGTATCTGATTTCCAAGCATGTTCTCTCAACGGTCCCATTTTAAGGACTAAAGCTTCACCACAGTGTTTAAATGCTCAGATGGAACAGTTGAGTTTTTACATCCAACACTGCATGAAAAACTGATTTTCAGCCTCATGATTGTCACTAATAACCTTTACACACTGTGTTACTGAAACTGATACTGCAAGGTCTCGAGTTCTGTCGAGATATAAACACACGTTTTGAGTCGTTAAGCTTTTTACTGGTAGTTGGTAACTTGAATTAAGTTAGCAGTAGTAGCGTGTCAATGTGCACGATTTAATACTCTAGTTGAAACGCTTTGTGCATCACACGGTGTTCCAGAGATTCCCTTGAGTTGCTTGCCACTCATGCACAGGTTTTAAGGTCAAAACAACTTTAATAAAACCGTCCTCTTGCTTTACCCTATAGCTTTAGAAAATAAACTAAATATAAATAGCTTGCTGTTGTCAAAGCGGCGTCTTCTTCTCCCCAAGAAGCACAGAAACCTGCTGACTAACGGAGACACCCGGCACTTTTGAGATTATTCTGCCGGAGGGAGGTTCCTGTTTTCTGGGCCCGGGTCCCACGGGGGGGCAGGGCTCACCTGTGGGAGCTGCAGGGACGGGAAGGCGCCCAGGACCTGCTGATAATGGCCCACCAGGGTTTTTGGGGAAGTTCTTGTTTTTGTGCCTCCTTCCTGCTATTCCCTGGGAGAACGGAGATGGGCCTCTGGGTGGATAGAGAAGATGTCGGGGGGGGTGAATCTGATATTGCTGCCGTGTAATGCTTCGACTGAAATCTATGAAACAGTTAATTTATCCACTAATTAATCGTGCCATTACAGGAAAGTACTGCCTTCAACTCTCTAAAAACCACTTTCTCCATGAAGCGATTAAGACCGAGGAGTAACTTGGTGAGATAATGTTCTCTTCAGAGTGTGTTTCTCTGGTGTTGTCCACCTCAGTTGTTGCTGGGTGTTTCTGTGTCCCTGTGATCAGCTGACGGCCTGTCCTCAATGTCAGACCCCATCTTTACTGTGTTTCCAAAGCGTCCGTCCGACCTGTGACCTCGCTGCTTTCATTCCGCCCAGAGGTCAGCGTGAGACACACTTTCATTTCTTATTTTCTTGTTTCTGATCCATCCCAGTAAGTAAAATGAAGGCACATCATTGTGTCAGCTTTGTCCACATGATGAATACTAGTTATGAAACAGATTTCAGAGAGGCCAGACGGAAACGTCACACCATTGTGTTATACACTTAGGCTCTCAAATTGGTATTAGTCACTCCGTCAACCATTTGCATGTGTGTCGTGCTTCTCTCCAGCGCAGCTCTGGTCCTCCTCAATGTCTGCGTGTGTGATAAGACTCCTGGACCTGCAGATTCCACTGATGTTTGATTATCTGGTCAAAATGTAAAGGCAGCTGCTTTCAGACCTGCACTTTATGTTGTAATCGCTGTGATTTATCAGTTTCATGCTCACGGCTTGATCCAGGAAGATGAGTTGACCCCCAAAGGTGAACCGTGCCGACTATTTCCAGAAGCCCTCTGACCCCTTCCCTTCTCGCTGCAGCTCCCTGCCCCAGCTGAGCCCCCCGCTGCCCTCTGAAGAAGCAGGATGACAAGATGGCACAGCTGCTTGTACCGCCCGGACCTGACAGCTTCCTCCCCTTCGTGCCCGAGTCGCTGGTCGCCATCGAGAGGCGCATCGCCGAGGAGGAGGCCCGGAGACCGCGGGCGGACCGCCGCAGCGACAGCGATGATGACAATGGGCCGAAGCCCAATAGCGACCTGGAGGCGGGGAAATCTCTCCCCTTCATCTATGGAGACACCCCCTCCCACCTGGTGTCCACCCCTCTGGAGGACCTGGATACCTTCTACGGCAATCAGAAGGTCAGAGCTGTTGTAGGAACCTTTTCTCCTCCTTCACAGGGTGAAGCAGTACCTGTAGGATCTGTCCTTGACTCAGCTGGCCCTTAAGCATCATGACATGTGCTTTTTTGGCCTTAATTGCTTGAAGTTAATTGCCCAATTATCTCAGAACCACATGAGCAGATGTAGGAACGTCCTCCCACGCTGAGGAAAAATAACATCCTGTCTCTCCTGTGAGCGCAGATCAGTTTTTAATAGAGGCTGCAGCAAGCTGCGGCTCATTTTGGTACATTCAAGAGAATTGTAATGTTGGTCACTATTATTCAAATGTTTAATGGATTTAATGTTCCCATTTAGGGTTCTGCACTCACAGACCTTTATCATGTGAGAATGACATCAGGTTCTTTCAGCCTTGTTTTCTGAAAGTTTTGTTCTTATCGAAGCAACCTGCCTCTTTGTTTAGACGCTGTACAGACTTTAATTCCTTCTCTCTTGTCTCTCTTCCAGACTTTCATAGTATTGAATCGCGGGAAGGCAATCTTCCGTTTCAACGCCACTCCTGCCTTGTACATCTTAAGCCCCTTCAACCCCCTAAGGAGGATAGCTATTAGAGTTTTAGTACACGCATATCCTTTCTGCTATGGTTTCAGCTTGATTCGGATTAAAGGGGTTTATTAAACAAAGGAGGGATTTAAATGAGTTGATCTAAATGTCACTTAGCGACTCTGTGTATAGACTTTGTACATAGACATACCTCAGGCTTTTATATTTCTGTATTTTCTTTGTCAAAACATTTTCCATTGTGTTCCTTAACTGTTTATCACTTTGTTCAGCATCTTGATCATGTTCACTATCCTGACCAACTGTGCTTTCATGACCCTCAGTAATCCCCCAGAATGGGCCAAGAATGTAGAGTGAGTCCAACTTTTAATTGTCTCTTATTAGCAATCGAAATATCTATTGATATATGAATATCCACCACACATAACAAACAACGATAATGCAAATGTCTCAGGATGTCAAAAGAGGTGCCATACATGTCAAGTTAAACAGAAAACGAGATTCGGTGACAACATTTTTTTAATTTCCACAGTCTGACCTGTACTACACCAAAATACTTCAATATCTCACAAGGTCGATTTGCCTTTTCAAGCTGTACATGAGTCTCCTGTGTCCTGTTCACTGCAGCAGTTTCAGGAGATAATGTAATAACCAGAAAGCTTGTGAAGAACATGGTTGGCTAATAAGATTTGAGGAGGAAGGGATACATGCAATTCAAAGATGCAGCAGTGTCACCACCAACCAACGTGGTCACTCTCTGTTTTCATCTCCAGGTACACATTCACAGGGATTTACACCTTCGAGTCCCTTATCAAAATCCTGGCCAGGGGCTTCTGTCTGGGGAAGTTCACTTTCCTGCGGGACCCGTGGAACTGGCTGGATTTCAGTGTTATCCTCATGGCGTAAGTATTATGACAAGCACGGTTAGGATCAGCTTAACGTGATCTGGCGTAGATTAGCAGGCCAAATGCCTTTTTAATGCTAATCAGCCCGGCAGCCCATGAATTCCTGCTGAATGTGAGAAGAAGAGCGGAGAAATGATAAACTGTAGCTTATTGGTTTTGGAGTCAGAACGGCAGCTCCGCTCCATAAAGGATGTGAGACACTAAAGCATGTTGGCCCAGATGTGTGTCATCCCTCAGTCACTTCAGCTACTTGTCCTGAAACCAAATAAACCTTCAGCGTGAGATTACACAGGGAAAGTGATAATAGTATGTGTAGACATCATATATATATATCTCATTCTGATTGAATTTTAATGTATTTGATAATGATTTTACAGTTGTTTTTCCAATCTCTATTCAAGAGTGTGGTCAGTTTGAGAGGCTGATTCCACTCAAACAGACCCTGCTCTTGAGCAAAGATCGGAAGCAGAGGTGGTTTAGCTCCTCAGATGTGTGTGTTCCTGGCTTCCTGCCTGTGCAATGCTGTGAAGTAACTGTGCATTTGATCCTGCAGGTATATAACAGAGTTTGTAAACCTAGGCAATGTTTCCGCTCTGCGCACATTCAGAGTATTGCGAGCGTTGAAAACTATCTCAGTAATACCAGGTAAGGCCGCCTGCGCCTGCCGCCAGCACTCCTGCCTCTGTCCTCTGTGCGTGACCGTTTGCCGCCCCCCCCCCCCTCTCCCTCCTCCCCCCTTCCCGTGACCCTCCCCTTGTCTCGTCGCCCCATGTGTGTGGGTGCCTGGTTTGTGTGTGCGTGTGTGTGTGTGTGTGTGTGCGTGTCTCCCACACCCCTTTTTTTCCCAAATGCCCCATCTCCCAAACTCCCGCCCTTCCTCCTCCTCTTCCTCCTCCTCCTCCTCCTCCCCCTCCTCCTCCTCCTCCTCCTCCCCCTCCCCCTCCTCCCTTCCCTTACAGATATGTCACAGAGTTTGTGGACCTGGGCAATGTCTCAGCACTGCGAACCTTCAGGGTTCTGCGAGCCCTGAAAACTATATCAGTCATCCCAGGTGAGCGAGCCATCAGGGTTTAATTTAATAATGCTAACGGCTAACTGGCGTTCTGCAAACATCCAAGCACACCCCCCCCCCCCGCCCCCCCCCTCAGCTCATCTCACTGTAGCTTAGCCTGATGACGCCCGTCGCCGTCCCTCCATGCTGCCTTCTTCCCAAGGCCAGTAAAAGCTGGAATCTGGCTCCAATCTGCACAGATTGACGGATTCAGAGCTTTTCCACACATCCTTCAAGGCAGAATTCTTTTTTGGTTGAAATCGATTCTTGCCTTGGGCGCCGTGCGAGTAGATTTTGTGCACCATTTCTTTTTTCCTTTTTGCATGAGACATTGCAAAAGCCGATTTTCTGGTGGCAAGTACTTGTGTGTGTAGGGCTCCTCCTCTCTGTGTTTTCCCGTGCATGACTTGTTCTATGTTGTGTGTTCCTTTTTGGAGACGTTGTGATTGGGTCAGTGGTGGCTGGGATGTGGCGTTCCGAACACTCACACCACTCACATCACACACTGACACTGAGGTCAAACCATCCATCCTCTAATTCCACCTCATGTTTGAGATTTCACTTCCATCTAGTTCAAACACGTCGGGCTCTATTTGTGTCGCAGTGCAGAGCCCGGTGCAAGCAGAGCTCGTCTTTGCCACTTTGGTAATTACTGTGTTTTTGGAGAAGTAACGACAAGATTTAAAAGTAGCATTCTGGTGAAGACCAGCTCATTAGTGTTGAGAATACAGATGCAAATAGATAAAATCATTCTGCAGGATTAAAAATAGTTTGACATTTAAAGTAACTCTCTGGTAACTGAAAGAAAGTGGAGCCAGCAGTCAAGTCGGGTTTATGTATAAAGCACAACGACCACAGTTCACCACAGTGCTGCACAACAAGAGGAGACACAGTGGGATTTGCAAGAAAGGGTCAAATATAAAATGCTCAGCTTAGCACAACATAACTGCTGAGTCACGATCCAGGGGCTGAACCAACAGGAGATGATCTGGTCCTTAGTTACTTTAAGCTGCTGATTTAATAATTTGTCTGCAAGGAAGCAAATATGTGTATTTCCCAAAATGTTAAACTATTCCTCTATAATACTACAAACTAAATACTTAAACGAGCAGCTGGATGAAATATCATCATCGGACTATTCCCCCCCCCCGTGCATAACCACAGCTGCAGGAGAAAGATCTAGAGATTACTGCAACTTCTAATCAGTAAAGTCCACCCCCCCCCCTTCAGTTGTATTGCACTTCACTCTCCACTTGACCTTGTGAAGCGACGGCACTTAGAGCTCAGGTGAACACTTTCTCTCCTGCTAGAACCACACGACTGATTTACAGAATATTATATCTGTGGAAAAACAAACGCACAGAAACACATTTTTTTTTCATTTACCATCACTTTTCCACTGAGACCAGAACTGGCCACGCCCACAGCACCATCACTCGTGGTTGATCCATTCTTAGCATGGATCTGCCTGGTTCCTGTATGACCACACACATACATGAGCCTCCGCTGCAGATCCCACTGGCTGCTTGCTGCTCTCACCTCTGCTGCTTCTCTCGACCGGCTCGTGACAAACAGGAAGTAATCGTGCTGCGATGTCCCCTCCCCGTCCCCTCGCCCTGTCCCACCTCCAGGCCTGAAGACCATCGTGGGCGCCCTGATCCAGTCGGTGAAGAAGCTGTCGGACGTGATGATCCTCACCGTGTTCTGCCTCAGCGTCTTCGCCCTCATCGGCCTGCAGCTCTTCATGGGCAACCTGAGGCAGAAGTGCGTGCGTTACCCGTTCACCGGCAACGCCACCAACGGCAGCAACGTGACCAGCGACGAGGACATGTTCATCGACGGCGACTCCCTGATGGACATCAACACCACGTTGGTGCAGAACGCCACCGAGAATCCCTTCAACTGGACGGAGTACATCAGCGACCCGGGTAAGTGACGCGGCGTGAAAGCGTTCCATGTCTGCCAGGCGCACACAGAGGTTAACCAGGGTCAAGTTAGCGTCCTCCCCAGACGGCCGGAGTCAGACGCTGGCTCCTGGATGTGCAGAGATGGGTCAGTCGTGTTGGTGGCGGTCGGGTAGCGGAGGCCGTGATAGGGAGTGACAGCGATGGCTGGGAGCCGGGGCTGGTGGGAGAACGCGGCAAATGCGGCGAATAATCGCCTCAACAATAAAAAGCCTCGAGTTTCACCCCCGCACTTTCCTTCATCACTCTCCGATAGCCCATCTGTGTTGCAGCAGCGGCCTAAAGCGCTAGAGGAGAGTGAGTCACTGACGGTCAGCGGGACAGAGAGAGACAGGCACCAGCTCCATGACAAGCTGATACCAGAGAGAGAGAGAGAGAGAGAGAGAGAGGGAGAGCGGGGGGGGGGAGTGAGAGGCTGATTAGAATCACACAGATGTTTTTAAAGTCTGGCGTGTCTCTCGTTTCAGTGATGTAAAGTCATGTGCTCATGTCACACACAAAAAAGCATTAGTGCCACTTATAGGGGGGGGAAATATGAGATTTCGAGAATACAGTTATATAATATTTCGGGAATCGAGTACTAATATTACATTTCTTCATATCCACTGCTTGGCTCCTGTGTCTCTGACGTCCCACTGTCTCCTCTCTTCTCCAGAGAATTACTATTACCTCCCCGGCCGCAGGGATGCTCTGCTCTGTGGGAACGGCAGCGGTGCTGGGTAAGACTCCACATGTTTTATTTATATGACCAATTAGACGCAACACAAGGCTGAGCGTACACAATTAGTGTCGACGCTTTCCACCGCACTTAAACCAACTGGTTAACTGTGGCTGCGTTTCACGGGGTTTGGCGAATGTTAAAACTTTTCCTTTATTCCTGAGCTGCTAATGGAAGATTTGCATCATTGTTGCATGTGACTAGGGTTGCAAAAATTCCGGGAATATTCAAAGTTGGAAACTTTCCATGGGAATTAACGGGAATATACGGGAATTAACGGGAATAAACTGGAAATGTTGTGGGTAATTTATACTAACTGTATTTACCTTGTCATATACAGACATAAATATAAACATTTTGTTTTGTCATAGGCTGATTTGAGCCCTGAGGAAACTTTGGGCACTTGACTATATGCTTCTGCATCGTTGTGTCATTCTTAACATAGGTCTTTGCACAGTATTTGCAAATGTACACAGCCTTTCCTTCTACATTGGATGGGGTGAAATGTCTCCACACATGAGATAGTGCACGTGGCATCGTTCTGTAGAATAAGATCAAAAAAAATGTTGTACAAAAACACTAATGCAATGCCAGAGATATAAATAGTTAGCCAAACAATTGGAATCGTCTGTAAACATATTTTACAATTACTGGATAAATGAATGGAAATAGGCTAGATGAACAGATGAACAATCCTCAATCAGCATGCTAATATATTTTCCCCAGTAATATCATCTAAACCTACCTGACTAGTCCTGCACTCTACAGCAGACCTCAATAGCCCTGCTGTAGAGTGAAGGATGCTGGGAGTTATCTGTGCATGTGATGGAAGAATGCACAGTGGAGGGTTGAAACTCAACGTTCCATACATCTTTAAAATAGAGATTTGAATGATGTTTTTATTGCTCAGCGTTTAATTTGCGCAGTTTTGTTTTTTTTTCAAAATTCCCAAAATTCCCGAGCTAATCTTCCCATGGAAAGTTTCTGGAAATGTACCGGAAGCTTTCCGCCCCTTTGCAACCCTACATGTGACTAATATATATCAGCTGATGTTATCACAGGCCCCAGGATTTGGAATTTTTTAATTTCTGTGTAAAAGTTTCACCCGTGACGCCTCCTAATGCAAAGTGTGTCCTGACAGGCTCTGCCCAGAGGGTTTCACGTGTATGAAAGCAGGTCGGAATCCAGATTACGGCTACACCAGCTTCGACACCTTCAGCTGGGCCTTCCTCTCTCTGTTCCGCCTCATGACCCAGGACTACTGGGAAAACCTCTACCAGCAGGTTGGGTCGGACTCAGGATGGTTTTCTGTATCTTAATAGAATAAATCCCAATGAGCCTTCTCTTTGTTCCTCTCTGCACCGTCAGACTCTGCGTGCTGCAGGGAAACCCTACATGATCTTCTTCGTGCTGGTGATCTTCCTGGGCTCCTTCTACCTGGTCAACCTGATCCTTGCCGTGGTGGCCATGGCGTACGACGAGCAGAACCAGGCGACCATCGAGGAGGCGCAGCAGAAGGAGGAGGAGTTCCAGGCCATGCTGGAGCAACTGAAGAGACAGCAGGAGGAGGCACAGGCAGGACATTTCATCTTCTCTCTCCTCTTAATTCCTTTTAGAATCGTGTCCGTGTCATCCGAGTGATTATCTCACTTGAGAAAAGGTTGAAGGTTCAGGAAGAGACGAGTGGATGGGAGAATCTGGCTCCGTGTACCTGGGGAGACTGTTGACTCTTTGGCTTAGAGTCTTGATCCAGCTGCTGTAAACAGTGTTGCCCCAGACAACTGAAGGACCCCCCCCCCCCCCACACACACACACACACACACCCCACACCCTTTGATGACTGCAGCTCCCTCAGGGGTCAGGCGTCCTTGGGCGACCTTTAGAAAGTCAAATTAGCAGATGAACATCACAGCCAATCAGAGGCCAGGACAACAAAGCCTGATCTATTCCGGCTGAATGCAACAGGTTCAGTGTCAGAGACTGAATCTGGAAAATAAAGGAAATGGGAAGTTTAGATTTGTAAATGTGATAGGAGGAAACGAGTACAAGGGAGAGATACAGCAGAGGCTCCCGACTAAATCCACCTGATGAAAGTGGTGAATGAATGGTTTCATACAGTTGTTAGTAGGATAAACAGATACAGAAATTAACCAAAGTAATGAAAGGTCGGCTTGTTTTTATCTTATCTGTTGAAAGGTTGTCTTCTCTATCGCTGCTCCCTCCTTCAGGGGCCGACACATTCATGTTGTTGTTGTTGTTGTTGTTGTGGTTGGCGACAGCAGAGGCAGACGGTGGCAAAGATAAAACCTGAGTTCGAGGGAATGTAAAGATTCAAACCTTGTAACCATAAAACACCAGATTTTACCGACTCACGTCCCCGGCCCGGCTTTCAAAAAGCACCTGATGAAGATGACACTTCATCAAGCTTCATCTTCTTGTGCGACACTTGTGCGATCAGATTGGCTCATGAATTCATGTATTGTGTTGTTTCACTTCTCATCACATGAATATAAATGATATAAATGCAAGAATCCAGGCGTCCATTTTTAGAAGGCGTCTGAGGCTCACTCGGCCGCTGCTCTCAGCTGCCAGCCTCTCTCCTCCGCTCCATTCCGAGAGAGCCTTTGAGACAGGCGCCGGGGTCGCCATGACAACTGTGCCTGTGCTCCCATTGGCTCGCAGGTTGCCGCGGCAGCCGCCACAGAGAGCGGCGAGTACGGCGGGCGGGGGGGCCCCACCTCCGAGTCCTCCTCGGGGACGTCGAAGCTGAGCTCCAAGAGCGCCAAGGAGCGACGCAACAGGCGGAAGAAGAGGAAGCAGAGGGAGGAGGAGGAGGAGAGGGGGGTGCGCAAGTTCCACAAGTCGGAGTCCGAGGACAGCATCAAGCGCTCCAGCTTCCGCTTCTCTGTGGACGCCAACCGCCTCTCCTATGAGAAGAGATGCTCCTCGCCCAACCAGGTAGAAGCTTCCCCTGATCACTAATCAACCAATTAGATTGATTGAAGTTTGTTTCCACGGGTTCGTCACATCACAATGGAATAAAAGAACTTTAACTTTATTTTCTGTTAGAGTATCTAAGAGTCTAAGATTCCATTTTACTCTTTGGTTTTGTTCAGATTAAACACACAAACAAGAAATGTTTTAATTAATGAAGATTAAGATGGATTTAACTCATTCAGATGTATTATTTATTTCTTTTACTACTTATTATCTCTAAACCTCTATGATTCTGCTCCGTTTTAATTTAGTCTCAGCTGTTTTTTAATGTCCCTGTGTGAATTGTTTATGACCTAAAATCTCTATTCCTTTAACTTTTAAAAAAGTTTAGGAAACTGCACTTTTAAAAAGTTTGGTTGTTTTTTATCCCTCATTCATCTTTTTGTACTTGTCAGGACGTCCCAGCACTAAAAGTCTTCCTCCAGTATTTCAAGGTTTCACCTACCCCCCCCAAATCCTCTAACTCTATTTTCTATTTTTTGTGTCTCTCTCTCTCAGTCTCTGCTCAGTATCCGCGGGTCCCTGCTGTCTCCTCGGAGGAACAGCCGCGCCAGCCTCTTCAGCTTCCGCGGCCGGGCGCGCGACATGGGCTCGGAGAACGACTTCGCCGACGACGAGCACAGCACCTTCGAGGAGAGCGACAGCCGCCGCGGCTCCCTGTTCCTGCCGCGCCGCCTCGAGCGCCGCTGCAGCGCCGTCAGCCAGACGAGCCTCGGGGCGCCGCGGGTCACGCTGCCCGCCAACGGGAAGATGCACTGCGCCGTGGACTGCAACGGCGTGGTGTCGCTGGTCGGTGGAACGTCGGTAACAACCTCTCCTGTAGGTCTCCTGCTGCCTGAGGTGACCCAATGGTTCCATGCTTTATTTTTCCCATTGACCTCCATCAAGTTTATCTCCTAAAGTTCCTTTTGCCAATCTATGGTTTTCAATTTTCACATTAACTTGACTTTTTTCACACTTTCATCCTCACCCTCTAAATCTGGGGTTTTCAACCGGGGGTCCGCGGCCCCCTGGTGGTCCGCGACGGCGAATTTCGCTTTGATATTTCAACACATTTCCAGATTACTCTTGAATATCGTGAAAAATATCTAAAATAAGAAAAATATGTCTAAAATAATAATAAAGGTTCTGGTGATCATGAGGTTAAACTTAAGTAGGCCTCAATTTTTTGTGTGATATTGTATAATTAATTTGTGACATATTCTGCATTACTTTGTCATCTTCCCTCTTCAGTTGTAGCCCCAGTTTATGTTGATTGTTATTGATCTCCGTTACTTTAACGTTCTCTCAACATGTCAGCTACATGTCTGTACATTTAAGTCATGAACGTTATATATATATATATATGTACACATTGTTCTGAGATGCAGTACAACTACAAACTGCATTTTAATTTTGTTTTCAATTCTTAAGCACTGAAAATCAACAGTTTTTGTTGTTTTTTACTCAGATTTTTCTCGATTTGTTTGAGGTTTTTAAATAAAACTAACAAGGAAAACCAAATGTTAAAACTTCCTTTTATCCACATGCACGCACACACACACACGTAGGCACATCAGTGGGCCGCGGATTACTTTCTAGTCAGAATGGTGGTCCCTGGGACAAAACCAGTTGAAAACCCCTGCTCTAAATGACTTGAGCTCTAAGGCACAGATGAATGGGACGTATCAGACTTTAGATGCACTCACACCATCTGATGGAAAATGATTCTGACCAGATCTGCTCGACTCACTTTCTCTTCCTCTGTCCCTCTGGGCTCAGAATATTTTGCCGTAAATCTTCCTCTTTGTGTTTCATTTTTTTTATTTCCAGGGAACAACGACAGACACTGAGTTGAAGAAACGCAGATTTCACCAGCCGTCCATGGATTATCTGGATGAGCCGGTGGGTCGGCAGCGAGCCATGAGTGTGGCCAGTATCCTCACCAACACCATGGAAGGTTCGGATCAGACTGCGTATTGTGCCGCCTTATGCCATAGTGTTTGAAATCTGAAGAGAATAAGGAGGTGGACACAAATCAATCCATTCATCTTTTTTTGCAGAGCTTGAAGAGTCGAGACAGAAGTGCCCCCCCTGCTGGTATCGATTTGCCAACACCTGTCTGATCTGGGATTGTTATCCGGAGTGGCTGAAAATCAAGGAGGTGGTCAACATGGTGGTCATGGACCCATTCGTGGATCTGGCCATCACCATCTGCATCGTGCTCAACACCCTGTTCATGGCCATGGAGCATTACCCCATGACCAAGGAATTCAACACCGTGCTCTCGGTTGGAAACCTGGCAAGTGTTCTCCGACTGCATCGAATCAGAAACACATTTGAAATGCATCTCATGACACCGATTCAAACTTCAACTCTTCCCCCATCAGGTGTTTACAGGCATCTTCACAGCGGAGATGTGCTTCAAGATCATCGCCCTGGATCCGTACTACTACTTCCAGGAGGGCTGGAACATCTTTGACGGCATCATCGTGAGTCTGAGTCTGATGGAGCTCGGCCTGGCCAACGTGGAAGGCCTGTCCGTGCTCCGCTCCTTCAGACTGGTGAGAGCACCTACCGTCGTTTATCCAGTGAAGAGTTCGCATGAGCCTGTGCTCCTGAGGTCAGGGCTGATTACTGTCGTGTTCTTAATGAGCGGACGAGAGCTTCTGTGCAATATGACTCCGCCGAGAGTTGCTGAGGCCTCTGGGGCTCGGCTTGTTTTTCTCTGCTCACCTGATGTGTGCTGCAGTACAGCAGGGCCACGGTTCATGATCTTTGATAGTAGAAATAATGACTTACAAGGAGA
Organism: Limanda limanda; assembly: GCF_963576545.1. Lineage (NCBI taxonomy): Eukaryota > Metazoa > Chordata > Actinopteri > Pleuronectiformes > Pleuronectidae > Limanda > Limanda limanda. The sequence goes on along the minus strand of NC_083658.1, from coordinate 3,247,614 downwards.
TTTTAGTTCAATTTATACGAATACAAATGTCCATGAGCTTTCAGACGTTTGTCTTTTCATTAAAACCAGTTAATATTGACAGTTGTGGTGGTTATCCCTCTATGAACTGCTGACCTTTCCTCTGCTCAAATAGCTGAGGGTCTTCAAACTGGCCAAGTCGTGGCCCACCTTGAACATGCTGATTAAGATCATCGGTAACTCGGTGGGCGCTCTGGGGAACCTGACGCTGGTGCTCGCCATCATCGTCTTCATCTTCGCCGTGGTGGGCATGCAGCTGTTTGGAAAGAGCTACAAGGAGTTTGTGTGCAACATCTCCGAGGACTGCAAGCTGCCGCGCTGGCACATGCACGACTTCTTCCACTCCTTCCTCATCGTGTTCCGGGTGCTGTGTGGAGAGTGGATCGAGACCATGTGGGACTGCATGGAGGTGGCCGGGCAGACCATGTGCCTGATCGTCTTCATGATGGTCATGGTCATTGGAAACCTCGTGGTACGTCCAGCTGTGTATTGAGGCCGTATTCTCTCCAGAACTAGATAGATAGAAAGATAGATAGATAGATAGATAGATAGATGGATGGATGGATGGATGGATGGATGGATGGATGGATGGATGGATGGATGGATGGATGGATGGATGGATGGATAGATGGATAGACGGATAGACGGATAGATAGATTGCTTTATTCATCCCCGAAGGGAAATTAAGTCGTCATAGCAGCCGGTATATTTGAATACAATAAAATACAATACAATAGAATAAAATAATAAATATTGAGGTCGAAAGAATAAAAACAGAAACACAAGATAAATAGGTAGATAAGGTGCAGTGGCAAGATGATGGTAATAGTACTGATGATATGATGGTAATGTTATTGTTAGACAGTATATAAAAATAGTACAGTATATATAGTATATAATATAACATAATATATATTTATATATGATAGTTATTATACCAAAATAATAGCAGTATATATAATAATAATAACATGTACACATGTATAAATATGTGTATATACAAGAATATACAAAGAGTATGATATAAGAGGTATAAATATAAGTATTTGACTATAAAATAGATAATATAATATGAGTGTAAGAATATGTAGACAGAGCGTGCAAAAGACAATATTATTGTATAAAATGATATATAATATCAATATGGTTTATTAACACATATCACATATGATGTGAAGTAAGTGTTCCAGTATATGGAGCGGAGTGTTGTACAGGTCCACAGTGCAAGGAGACAGGTTTAGTGCAGTTCTGTGACGGAGGCTCTGACAGAGGGAGAGGAGTTGTTCAGTCTTATTGCGGTTGGGAGGAACGATTTCCTGTATCGTTCCTTAGAGCAGCGAGGTTGAATGAGTCTGTGGCTGAAGGAAGGTGAGGAGATGTTGATGATCTGAATCTCTCTCCAGGTCCTGAACCTGTTCCTGGCTCTCCTCCTGAGCTCGTTCAGCGCCGACAACCTGGCGGCCACTGACGACGACAGCGAGATGAACAACCTGCAGATCGCCGTGGGCCGCATCCAGCGTGGCTTCGCCTTCATCAAGTCCGTGGTGCGGCAGTTCCTCCAGAGCCACTGCTTCGGGGGGGGCAGCAAGGGATCGGGTCTGGCCGAGGAGAGCAAAACCCTGGACGACCTGCACAGCAACGGCAAAGGCAACTGCATCTCCAATCACACCGGGTCGCTGGAGATCACCAAGGAGCCCAGCCGGGTGTACATGACGGAGGGCAACGGGCGGCCAGGGGGGGGGCTGGTGGTCGGGCTCAGGGACACGGCGGTGAAGTACCCCATGGAGGAATGTGACTACATGTCCTTTATCCACAACCCCAGCCTCACGGTCACCGTGCCCATCGCTGTGGGCGAGTCGGACTTTGAGAACCTGAACACGGAAGATTTCAGCAGCGACTCGTCGGACATGGAGGGCAGCAAGGAGGTAAGAGGAGGGAGGGGTCGGCTGTCAGGCTGAGGGACGTCTCTAGACTCCTGCAGCTTTTATCGTGTCTTATCAGCAGTAGAGTCTTGTCGAAGTCGGTGTTTGAAGAGAGGAGACCGCAGACATAGTACTTACATGTATACAATGTTTATTACAAGAAGTTCCCAGGTCAGGACGAGCTCTAGAGACTCGGAGACATCACGCAGCCGAATGCTGAAAATCTGACTTGCCTCTTGCAAGACAACAAGTTTTATTTGGGGAGGTGGGACCCCAACACTAGAGATAACATGACATCACAAAACCGGGCCTTTTACCTAAATAAGGACATGTTTAGTATCTTGTACTGCTAGTCTTCATTTTACAGTTCAACAGAGTATTCTCTGGGGGGGAGAGCTAACGAATAACACCTGGGATAGTGTTCAAAAGAGTCTGAGAATTTGAGAATCAACACGCCTAAGATGTTAACATGTCATTATGTTTAATAACTATGCTAGATAGATCTATAAGCTAAGCTAAACATACTAAACTTTCCTTTGTGTTTAGTTCCTTTATATGTGTATAAGTATATAAATAATATAAGTTAACATATTAAATTTCAACTTCCAATTCGCCCTCAGTATTAGTAAAGCTGGTTCTAATCCTCGACTGTCACTTTGTGCTTCTCTTATCGGTTCTAGCACCAGTTTGGTCTTAAGATCAATTATCAGCTTCAGATGTGCTCATTAGAGTGTGTGTGTGTGTGTGTGTGTGTGTGTCAGTGTGTTCCTGTGTTTGTGTACAGTGTTAACACGGTCGACTCGCCAACACAAACACCTGCTAAAGAGACTAATTCAATGAAGCAGCAAACCTAGAACTTAAAGATCTACGTCTTGCTGCACGACAGAAATCAGACATCCAACCTTCCACCGTTTGAACACAATCAATACTTTCTCGGTGATGTGTCGCCCTCGGAGCAGATGCCAGGTGTTGTGTTCCGTGTTGCCGGGCTGACGCTGCTCCCCCGGTGATGTCAACCTGCCACTGTGGGTGTGGTGCCAATTCTCCGCGGTTTCAAAACAACTCCGGAGACTAATCTTAGCCGTGGCACCACATCTCCCGTGTACGGATCGGCAGTGACTCCCTGACTTGACGCCCTGTAGCAAGGGGCTGGTGAATTCTAGATATATATATATATAAATAAATAGATGAATTTATGCTGTTTTCCTGTTGTGAGAGATGAGTGTCACATGTCAGGATGAAGTCTGCGTTTTCTCAGGGAAATGATGTCTGTGGCCACTGTGCCTTGTGGGCTGACTGGTCATGTGATTTACTGTGTCTAACCCCCCGTTTGTTATTGCAGCCGTGTCACAGACGCTCTCAAGGTTTTCAGTGAGAGGAGACTTGTAAGACTTTACTTTATTGTACCATAGCACTAACCATGAGGACTGCCTCCGCCATCTACAGACAAGCTACATACGTACATTTCTCATACCTTCAATGGATTGCCCATTTTTTTCCGTTCTTTGCCTGGTCTGCCCTCCGTCCCCCCAACCCCACCCTCTTTGCTTTATTACCCCACCCGCCACTCTCCCTTCATGATTTATCTCCAAACATCAGGCTGTATTGCAGTTACAAACCATTAGGAATGAGCAACACCACCTTTTTTTTTTCCCATTGATATTTAAACTCATCTGAACTCATGATGTTTGCTTTTGATTTCATTGCTTGGTTTTCACTTGGTTTTGGGACTTGATTGGCATCCGGCACTCCGAGCGAGAGAATGAAGGAAGAGAGGAGGAGAGGAGGAGGAAAAAAAAAACGAATTAAGAGAGATGGAATGGAGGAATGAATTTTGCTGTATAGTCGGGACAAAATTAATTTGTCCGGTTCATTGCCCATTAACACAGACATGAAATAATTGTTTTCTGGGATATTCACATTTTCGTGGATGATTCTTTAAATAATTCTTTCCAAGGAGATTGAAACACAAATGAATCGGTGCAGATTTTTGCAGAGTTGCAAAACATATCACACACGGCAGTTATCTCAAATTTAGAATTGGAAATTATGAAATAAAACACAATTTATATTTGGCTTATTTCAAGTGCCTATATGCCTGTGTTATTCCTTTTTTGTTTCGCTGCAACTATCTTGACACTTGTAGACCTATAGCCATTAAAATCAGACATTTCCTGTAGTGATGAAAACACGGTAAGTAAAGAGTATTAATAATCAGCCATGTGCAGAAGAGGTAAGACGGGTCTGCAGGAGAAAAGGAGCGGGAAGGGAAAACGATGCACTCGTGAGCAGCATGCTTCCATCATTCCCATGCTGTATTAGCTGGGTCCCACAGCAATCAGGGCTGCTGCACTGTCTAGGATGACATGTTCCTATCCTCCACACACCAGGCAGATGTTTGTTTCCCCAAATAGAAACCCAAGACCCCAAAAAGACTCACACACTATGCAGATGATGTGGTAATGTACATTACTGCAAGATCAGAGGTTCAGAGGAGAGAGAGAGAGAGAGAGAGAGACGATAAAGTTTACAACAGCAGCAACACTTGCACATCACTTAGTCCTGAATGCTCTCTGGGTCTGTCATGGCAGCTGATCTTACAAATGGGAACAAAAGACAAATGGCCGACCACATGCTGTCTTATCCACAGTGCACAGTACTGGTTTTTGCTGTTAAGCTAATGTGGTAATCCGTCTACTTCAACATCAACAGGAGAAGCTTGTCCACTGCTTTCAAGGAATGGAAATAACGTGTTTTCATGTCACTGAGGAAAAGATGGAGCACTCATCCTGTGGGCGGGACTCTAGATTTGAGGGGCGGGGACACTGTTTTTCCACCATTTTGGAAAATGGGACAAACTCCAGACAAATTGATTTGGGTTCATTTTTTTCAGTGCACATGAAAATACTTGAGCACATGTTCTGCTTGGTTCTATTTCAGGCTTGGATTGATAATGCACCAGAATACTGCATGCACTCTTCCTCAGAATGAGGTCACATCAAATGTACCTACAGTGCATTTCCACACGGGTTAACCCCCCCCCCCACGTCATGTGTTCCCACATAATCTGATTCGAGCCATCAGATAAAACTGATATCAAAGCCTGTAGATACATTTGATCGATGCTGCATGATGATGATGATGATCATGATGATGAGGATGATGATGATGATGATACAGTGACCTTAAAGAGCCCAACTCTGTGAGCTCTCACAGTGTCAGGTTTCCAGTTGTGGCACTGGAGTGAATCACAACCAGCTCAGGAGGTCGCCTCCTCTAACCACCGATCTTCTCTGATTCCAGACTCGGCAGTTTAACTTCTCATCTTCTTCCCGGCCCGTGCAGAAGCTCGACCCAGAGCCCAAGGGTCTGAGCTCATCGGAGGGTAGCACGGTTGATATCCGGCCCCCGGGAGACGGGGTAGACTCGGTGGAGCTGGAGCCGGAGGAGTCTATGGACCCGGAGGCCTGCTTCACAGAGGGTGAGGGGGACGGGCAGAGAGGATGATGGGTAGACGGGGGAAAGTGGGCCAGCGCGAGAGAGAGGTGGGAGACGAAACACTCTTCGAGACGTGGAGTAAATCGCATTAACTGCTTGTGCTCAGCACCCGTGTGCTGACTGACAGTGAACACTAATGCTCAGCAGGACAGAAAGAGAGGTAGACTGTGGGATTCTCTGGGTTTGAAATGTAACCTGACATTTTATCCGCCGCAGCTCCAGCTCAACTCTGAATGTGCAAACACATCTTCAGTCATTCATGAATAAAACGTTAAATAAACGCATCTTTTTGTGGCTTGGTGATAAGATACTGGAGGCGGAGCATTCACCTTATGTTGGGAATTTCACAAATAGGATTATTATTTAGTAGTTGAGCAGTGGAAAAGGCTATGATCACTTTTTATTTCCATTCACTTACATATTATTACGAGAATAAAGAATAAAAACCTGATTTTAAAAACAAAAGAAAACATATCTTTAGAAGGCCTGACCTCTCCTGTTGACCCCTGAGCTCAGAATGACCCTGGACCCTCCTCTGCCCTCAGGCTGTGTGAGCAGGTTCCAGTGCTGCCAGATCGACGAGGAGAACGACAATTATAAGACCTGGTGGAATCTGAGGAAGACTTGCTTCATCATAGTGGAGCACAACTGGTTTGAGTCCTTCATCATATTTATGATCCTGCTCAGCAGTGGGGCGCTGGTGAGCAAACGTTGATGTGTATTTACAGTTGACTGCTGTTGCTTATTTAACCCACGACGCATGTTGATGTCCCAGAATTCCCTTCTTCACATCTTGATGTGTCTTCCACTCTGCCCAGGCGTTCGAGGACATTTACATCGAGCAGCGGCGGACCATCAAGACGATGCTGGAGTACTCGGACAAGGTCTTTACTTACGTCTTCATCCTGGAAATGCTGCTGAAGTGGGTGGCGTACGGCTTCGTCAAGTACTTCACCAACGCCTGGTGCTGGCTCGACTTCATCATCGTGGACGTATGTATATTGTGGGATGGATTCATGCTGTGGATATCTTCTTCACCGTGGTTGTACATGTGCTGCGGCACTTTGCAGAGGAACCTTTTTTTGTCACGTCTCACCTTTCACCCTGCTCGTCTCTGACCTGATCTCCTCTCAGGTGTCCCTGGTGAGCCTGGTAGCCAACGCTATGGGCTACTCCGAGCTCACCGCTATCAAATCTCTGAGGACGCTCCGAGCCCTCCGGCCCCTGAGGGCGCTGTCTCGGTTTGAGGGCATGAGGGTAAGAGCATGAGGATTAACAGCGAATTTAAATTAGGTTTATTCTACAAAACAAGCTAACGGGTGGTAGATTAGTACTTAGTTAGTAGTCTTAGTAAGAAGGCTAAGATATTGTCTTAATCCTGGGAGTTGATGTGTGGGGAACTCTGCAGTATAATTAGTATTTCCAGGTGTAGAATGCTGGGGAACATGTGACAGTTCGGACAGAAACGTTGTTTAGACTGCACGCCAGTTCCGAATCCTGTAAAGTTATCTCTTCCTTACGATTCCGCTCTTGTACTTCTCTCTCTCTCTCTCTCTCTGCATGACTCTCTTCACATCGTGTCACTGGATTACTGTTCTCTGCTGTTTTCGGACGTTGCTCGTGTGGTGCCTTTGACCTGTAATGGTTTTCTTTGTTGTGTGTCTTTTTTTCATTTGCAGTCAAACACAATGTTGTGACTTCATCCCGCCTCTCTAAGGTTTTTTTCAGTTTCTTTCCCTTCTTACATATCGACTGTAAACTTTCTCCCCTCTCCACTCTCTTCTTTCCAACTGTCATGTTGTCAGTTCTCTCTGTAGACGCGCATGGTGGTAAGAGCTTCACATGTGCACACGTAACATATTAAACACAACTCTGAAAAATATATGCACACTTTGAATTTGTAAGTCAGTAGCTCTATAGCTCTGAAGGCATCAATCAGATCTGGTGTCTTATTTAAGAGCAGTTAAGTGATGAGATGATTGTCATGGCCAGGAGAGCGCTGAGGTTGTGATCTTTGACCTCTTCAGGTCGTGGTGAACGCGCTGCTGGGCGCCATCCCCTCCATCATGAACGTGCTGCTGGTCTGCCTCATCTTCTGGCTCATCTTCAGCATCATGGGCGTCAACCTGTTTGCGGGGAAGTACTACTACTGCGTCAACACCACCTCGGACGAGGTCTTCCCCATCCACATCGTCAACAACAAGACGGAGTGCCTGAACCTGCTCAACGACAGCGGCCGCTGGAAGAACGTCAAAATCAACTTTGACAACGTGGGGGCCGGGTACCTGGCTCTGCTGCAAGTGGTGAGTCTCAGCACTAGCCCATCATTTACACCCTGAGTTTAGGATTAAGATCCTTTTTTTTTATTATTTTATTTTATTATTATTTTTTTTTTACAATCTGTTTATTGAATTTTACATAATTAACAAACAAACAATAGTGTTCCATATGGTAAAAATTACAGATGTAATTTCAACATACCACAGAACAGATACCAACCCTCCCCCCGGCACCTAGCCCCAACAGATGAGCACATATAGTTGAAAAATAAAGAAAAACAAAAAAAGATGGGTTGATAGAGGAAGAGAGAGAAAGGATAAATAAATAGGCAAGTAAATACATTAATAAAAGAATAAATCATAATAATAATAATAATAATAAAAATATAATAGTAATACTAAAAATGAATGAATGAATAAATAAATAGATACATACGATCAATAAAAAAAAATTAAAAAAATTAATAAATAAAAGAAAATAAATAAAAGAAAAGAAACACAAGTTCAGCAAGGCAGTACTTAGCTCACAGCGATCAGACAGCTTGTGCTATTGACATAAGACAAAAAGGGATTCCAGGACTTCTCAAAAGAGACAGCCTTACCAATCAGTCAGTCTAATTTTTTCTAATTTAAGAAAATAAAGCACCTCCTTAACCCAGTGAGTATAGGTGGGTGGGACTGGGGATTTCCATTTTAGCAGTATCAACCTCCTGGCCAGCAGAGTTGTGAATACTATCAAGTCCTTATCAGCTGGGGAAAGAGTAAGTGGGAAAGGCCATACACCAAACAGGACAGTTAAGGCATTAGGAGACACATCCCTTCCAGGATTAAGATATTTTATTACATTCTAGCCTCCGTCCCACTCGCCCTGAGAGAATTTCGTCAAAATTTCTTCAATCCCCTTTTTGCCTAAACAACTTCTCTACATGTTAATCAAGCAGATTTCACTTTTCCTCGTCTCCTCCTAGGCAACGTTTAAGGGTTGGATGGACATCATGTACGCAGCCGTGGACTCTCGAGACGTAAGAGACTTCTCTGTCCGACCGAACGACCCGATGCACAATCATCAGAGTTCTACACATCTAATGTATCTGTCTTTTTTACAGGTGGAAGATCAGCCCAAATATGAAGTGAACCTCTACATGTACCTCTACTTTGTCATCTTCATCATCTTCGGCTCCTTCTTCACCCTCAACCTGTTCATTGGTGTCATCATCGACAACTTCAACCAGCAGAAGAAAAAGATGAGTTGCATTGAGGAACTTTTCTCCATTTATATTAACTTGGGTCTTGGCAATTAAAGTCTCAGTCCCACAACATCAGATACTTAGTTATTGGTTCGCTCCTTCTTTTATATACAGATATTTGAAACATCCTGCAGAAGCATTTTTTTTATATACTAGAACATGTTGCCCAGTCCTAGCCGTAGCCGTGGCTTTAATAGATGCTGTGATATTTCAAATTGAACATGAAATCTCAGGCAAGGTCTTGAAGAAGAATCACCGATTTATCCCAAGCTGAGCCCCAGCTGCGTTCAAGAAAGAACTGAGCTGCAGAATAATCATTATCTGGAGCACTTTGAGGACCCTCACCCCTGCCCAGGATTACTGAGGCTGCGTGACTCACTAAGACACACACACACACACACACACACACACACACACACACACACACACACACACACACGCAGACACACACACACACACACACACACACACACACACACACACACACACACACACACACACACACACGCAGTGTCACAGAGAACGCAGTTTGAAAAATCTGCCCTCCGTTCCACCGAGCGCTAATGAGCAGGAGTGGCAACGCCCAAGAGTAGGGAGCGGAGGGGGCGGAGGGTGAGAGGCGGAGAGAGAGGTGGTGGTGGTGGGGGGGGGGGGTTGCGAGACGCCGCCGGGGACGTCTTGACTGAGTGACTGAGTGACTGAGACACCGCATCAGTTGGTGTGCCCCGGCAGCCCCACAGCCCCGGCGTCACACAGATGGTTGTGTAGCGGCGACACCAGTCGTCCCTCCAGACGCTCAGAGTGTGACACTGAGCCGGGGAAGTCGTGTCTCTGATTAATGAGAGAACAGCCACCGAGCCGGCTCAAAGAAAAACATTAGTACTGACGTTATTCTGCTCAATCCTGATGCAGAAAGTCTCATCTGGATACACAAGGTGAATTCAATACATTTCACCTGCAGTGAGATTTATTGCCTTGTAGGATTTTGAGCAAGGACAAAATGTACCAGGACTAGGGTTGCAAAGGGGCGGAAGGTTTCCGGTAAATTTCCGGAAACTTTCCACGGGAATATTAAGCTTGGGAATTTTGGGAATTTTGAAAAAAAAAAACTATGCAAATTAAACGCTGAGCAATAAAAACATCATTCAAAACTCTATTTTAAAGATGTATGGAATGCAGCACACACTGCACGTTGAGTTTCAACCCTCCACTGTGCATTCTTCCATCACATGCACAGATAACTCCCAGCATCCTTCACTCTACAGCAGGGCTATTGAAGCCTGCTGTAGAGTGAAGGACTAGTCAGGTAAGTTTCCATGATATTACTGGGGAAAATATATTAGCATGCTGATTGAGGATTGTTCATCTGTTCATCTAGCCTATTTCCATTCATTTATCCATCAATTGTAAAATATATTTACAGACTATTCCAATTGTTTGGCTAACTATTTATATCTCTGGCATTGCATTAGTGTTTTTTTACAAACTTTTTTCTCATCTTATTCTACAGAACAATGCCACGTGCACTATCTCATGTGTGGAGACATTTCACCCCATCCAATGTAGAAGGAAAGGCTGTGTACATTTGCAAATACTGTGCAAAGACCTATGTTAAGAATGACACAACGATGCAGAAGCATATAGTCAAGTGCCCAAAGTTTCCTCAGGGCTCAAATCAGCCTATGACAAAACAAAATGTTTATATTTATGTCTGTATATGACAAGGTAAATACAGTTAGTATAAATGACCCACAACATTTCCAGTTTATTCCTGTTAATTCCCGTTAATTCCCGAATATTCCCGTTAATTCTCATTAATTCCCCTTAATTCCCATGGAAAGTTTCCAACTTTGAATATTCCCGGAATTTTGCAACCCTAGTACCAGGACACAGATCCCTCGTGCAAACTTACTTCATTTCATCCAACAAATAATCAAGAAACTGCGTCACATGTAACTTTGCTTTTTCTTTCACGGTTGTAACCAAGTTCTTCTGTTCCCCCTTTACTTTGGAGGTCAGGACATTTTCATGACTGAAGAACAGAAGAAGTACTACAACGCCATGAAGAAGCTGGGCTCCAAGAAACCACAGAAACCGATCCCTCGACCGGCGGTAAGAGGCGACCCGCTCCGACTCCACGCTCCGCTCTGCTGTCACCTCTTGGACCGCGTGTTAAAATCTCCCTCCTCTTCCCTCAGAACGCCTTCCAAGGCTGCGTGTTCGACTGCATCACCAAGCAGGCGTTCGACATCGTCATCATGATCCTCATCTGCCTCAACATGGTGACCATGATGGTGGAGACCGACGACCAGACGAAGGAGATGGACGACATCCTCTACCGGATCAACATGGTCTTCATCATCCTCTTCACCACGGAGAGCGTGCTCAAGATGATCTCCCTGCGTCACTACTACTTCACGATTGGCTGGAACATCTTTGACTTTGTGGTGGTGATCCTGTCCATCGTGGGTGAGGACATGTTTGAAGGCGTCTTTGCTTTCGGGTGGAACTGCAGTGACATGTTGTGCTGAATGTGCTTGTTTTCTTTTTCCTTCTACAGGAATGTTTTTATCCGAAGTTATCGAGAAATACTTTGTGTCCCCAACGCTGTTCCGAGTGATCCGTCTGGCCCGGATAGGACGCATCCTCCGTCTCATCAAAGGCGCCAAAGGCATCCGGACGCTGCTCTTCGCCCTGATGATGTCACTCCCCGCCCTGTTCAACATCGGACTCCTCCTCTTCCTCGTCATGTTCATCTACGCCATCTTCGGGATGTCCAACTTCGCCTACGTCAAGCGTGAATCAGGAATCGACGACATGTTCAATTTCGAGACCTTCGGGAACAGTATGATCTGTTTGTTCCAGATCACCACCTCGGGGGGGTGGGACAGCCTCCTGGCGCCCATCCTGAACAAGCGGGAGCCCGACTGCGACAGCCGCATGGAGCACCCGGGCAACTCGTACAGAGGCAACTGCGGCAACCCGTCGGTGGCCATCTTCTTCTTCGTCAGCTACATCATTATCTGCTTTCTCATCGTGGTCAACATGTACATCGCCGTCATCCTGGAGAACTTCAGCGTGGCCACGGAGGAGAGCGCCGAGCCGCTGAGCGAGGACGACTTCGAGATGTTCTACGAGGTGTGGGAGCGCTTCGACCCGGGCGCCACTCAGTTCATGGAGTACAGCAAGCTGTCCGACTTTGCCGACGCTCTCGACCCGCCGCTGCGCATGCCCAAGCCCAACATGATCCACCTCATCTCCATGGACCTGCCGATGGTGAGCGGCGAGCGCATCCACTGCCTGGACATCCTGTTCGCCTTCACCAAGCGCGTGCTGGGCGAAGGCGGCGAGATGGACGTGTTGCGCGGGCAGATGGAGGAGCGCTTCATGGCCTCCAACCCCTCCAAGGTGTCGTACGAGCCCATCACCACCACGCTGCGGCGCAAACAAGAGGACATGTCGGCCGTCATCATCCAGAGATCCTTCCGCCGCTACATGATCTGCCTGGCCATGAAGAAGGCGTCCACCCTCTACAAGGAGAAGCTGAAGGAGGGCGTCCGCGACCCCGACAAGGACGTGATGGTCATCGGCAAGTTCCCGGAGAACTCCACCTCGGACAAAACGGACATGACGCCGTCCACGGCCTCCCCCCCCTCCTACAACAGCGTGACGAAATCGGACAAGGACAAATACGAGAAGGAGAACAGGGAGAAGGAAAACAAAGGAAAAGACTCGAAAGAACGAAAGAAATAGACTTTTTTTTTTTTTTTTTTTTTTTAAAAAGAACAAAACATTCAAATCAGAGACACGAGAGAAATTTGTTTACAGCTCCTGAGGGCGGGTAGATAGACCTTCGCTTGTGTGTGGACTGTGGAGGAAAGCTCCACCAGGGAGGCCTGAGAACCGGAGTGTGGTCTGACGAGTCGAGCTCAGAGCGGAGGTGTGGAGATCAATGATCCAGCAGACACTGCCAGAGTCGAGTGGAACACGGAGAAGCCTCTCTGCAAATCGCTTGTGATATTCCTATTGGTCGTTGTTACTATCTGACACACTTGAGTGTACCGTTAAGTTGTCTGTAGCTAGTGCTGCTGCTACTAATATAAATCCAGTGTCTTGAATTGAACAATAGCTGTATCACTTAACGAGTACTCTGCATTTTCTCTTTCGTTTTTCTTTTTAGTTTTAAGATTTTCCTTTTTTATGAGAAAGAATTTTTTCTACTTGTTTGTGTCTTTATCGTGAGAATGTGTCCACTGCTTTCACTGTTGTAAAATCACCAAGGGCAGAACAAGTCGATACTGAAAAACAACAACAGCCATGTGAAGCTGGTGCGATGCAGGGTCAGGACCAGGTCAACGCTAGATCAAGTGCAAAGGACACAAACACACACATACACACACACCGGTGATTGTTCAAATCTGTTTTGTGCTTTTGTCTAAACGACCTTCTCCCCCATTTCAATAAGAAACACACAAGTCTCTAGATTCAGAGAAGCTGAATGTATGCAAGCAGGAGGAATGAGAGACATGTTTGACATTCAGGGAAACGTGCGAGAGTGAGATGAGAAGATTTCATCAATTCAGCGGCTGGCGTCCGGAAAGGCTCAGCGCAAGATTCAGACTCTTTTCATAGGTTAAGGCTGCAGAACTGAGCTTTACCACGGGACTCACATGTGACCGTGGCGCCAAACTGGTAATATGAAAGTAAAGGAGAAAGAGGATCTTCGGCTGATACCTCAACCCCCGGTAAACCTTGACATTTGAGTTCTTTACTGAACTAAGCAGAAGCGACACGATCATTTCTGGGCATTGAAAGCATTTCTCAGCTTTGCAGTGAGCCGGTTATTTTCTTCTTCAGCTTTAAACCTCAGATACAAACACGAGAACAGCATCGATCTCCTCATCCCACTCTCCCACGACAAATCCGTACGTTTCCCTAAAATGTCGGCTGAGTGATTTCCTGGAGGTGACGCCGCACACGTGTGATCTTTTCATCCGCTGTCGTATTGCAGTGTCTGTAACCGACTCCTTGCCCCCCCCACCCCCACCCCCCCTCTCTCCTCCGTCCCACCTCCTCCAGAGCTCTTGTAAAGAAATGATCTCAAGTAATAAAATATACTAAAAAAAGGAACAACTGCAATCTCACTAACTTCTCCAATGAAGGTTATAATGTCACAACTTGTTTGTTTGAAGTTCATATTGTTTTTTGTACTGTAAATAATATCTGGGCCCACAGTATATGTAGGAGCACTTCCCCCCCCCCCCCCCACTGCTATGTAACCCCACATGTAAGTGTGTGTGTGGGAGAGAAAGTCTGCACGTGTCTGTGTTTGTATGCGAGTGTCGTTTATGTTCTGCTGCAGTTGCGAAACTTCAAACTTTAGTCATTACGTGATGACGGCAGCCTTGGACAGGAAGTGACATCATCAGACGGTTGCTCAACAGCCCAGCCCGCCGGCCTCTTGGATGATCTTCCTCTTCTGCCCCCCCCCTGTGCAGGTTCACGGGGGTGTGAAGGCGGTTGTAGACGGCCCTTAGCTAGAAGGAGATCCAGAAAGGCTCCAGTCCCATAGGTCAGCTCTTGTTAACTTCCTCTTGGGGGGGGGGTCCCACCTTGTCCAGGCGCCCTGGGATCCTCACTCCACTGCTCTTGACTTCCTCCTCGGCCCCAGTTCTCCTCTCAGTCAGGTTCTCTTTCCCCCATCGTTCCCAGTCCTTGCCTTTCGATGACGTCCTTGAGTTTGAGGTTTCCTTCTGTTTGGGCCAATATCATATTATGGAGATTGTTTTTACTGTAGGTATGAGTCCATTTTAATTTACGTTATGTCCTCCAGGTGTTTTTCTTTTTTTCCCCTGCACTGTAACACACATGTTTGGTCAAATATCTGTAGATACAAACCATGAAGCCATCAGTAGTCAGCTCTCATTGCGCTTGTAGTGTTTTCAGTGAACTGCATGCAAGTGACTCCTGTCTGCTCATGTGGTCGTATCATTTTAAAGCCAAAAGAATAAAGGACATATTTTTTGTAAATGCTCGTTTATTGGAACTTTGGTCAATTGAACAGGATCATGTGGTTCAAGTACATGTTACACTTAACTATGTAATTTGCTAAATGTGACGAGTGATCTATATATTTTTTTTTCTTTTGTTTTAACCAAAGATGTGGCAAGAAAAGACCAATTTAGATTTCCAAAATAAAAGTAATTTTGGGAAGTGTACTTTGCATGCAGGATGCATTTATTGTGAAGGAGAGAGCTCGTGCTGCAGGAGACGTGATGTGAAGAGGTAAGAGGCTCAGCAGGATGAATGTTTTGCATCGTAGACTGTAAATAAAGATTCACTTCCTCCCTCTAATCCAGAAGAGAAGCCACGATAGCCATGTTGTGTCAGTGACATGATTTGGAGCCAGAGTCTTTGCAGGAGGGGCGGAGCCACGGGAACAAGGTCCCGCCGATGTAAGTCCTCAGTCCGTCCCAGCTGATGCACCTCTACAAATTATGTTCAGAAGAAAAGATCCTGTACATCCTTTTCTAACTCAATTTGGCCAAAGATTAATCAACAAACTATTAGTTACCAGGAGGAAATGACAAAAAACCATTTCAGCACCGGACAGCTCCAGTGCAGCTGCAGCACAAACACATGAAAAAGAAAAATGAAAAGTAGTGAATTTATTATACATGCAACAAGTCACTGTGTGGTTATTCACTTTTTTTTTTTTTTATATATTCTTTTTATTGGTTTTTAACCATTTTATAGAACAAACATTAGAAAAACAGAACAGACAACAAAACAAACAGAACAACAACAAAAATCCCACCCCAAACTAACAATGAGCACTGCAGTATATATCCTTACACACATATATACATATATTTATATACACACATACACATACATACATACATATATATATATATATATATATACACACATGCATACATACACACATACATCCGTGTATACACAAACATACATACATACACAATCAGCAGGATGACAGGAAATAGACAAGGGAATAGCGTATATAAAATAAAAAGAATGAAACAAATAAAATAAAAGAGCATTCACTTTTAAGAAGTCTTTATTTATATATTTATTATTAAATAAAAAATATAGCCTACTATTATCAATGAGGGGGCTTGACTTGGGCTGGGCGTGGCTTCAGCCCACCTTTGACCTGCTCCATGTTTGCATTTCATCCCGTTTTAATTGCATAAAATTACTAATTATGACAAATCTTATTAAATTAAATTGAGCAGTTTGATCCATGTCCCATAAGACCTTTACTTTAGCTGTCATCTTGAAATACAGGTTGGTTTTTTTTAGATCCAGGAGAGAATGAGCTTATCGTCCTCAGGAGGATGTAATTATGTTCAAACGTTTAAAATGGACGGTGTGTCCTTTAAACAGATTCTATACGTTAACATGGGAACAAATTCAGTGTTTGCTTATACACGTCCTCGTCAGTTTGTTCTGTCGTCAGCGTTCATTTCCACATCGAGCACACAGGAGAAGGTGTGGAGGGAGGGAGGGAGGGAGGGAGGGAGTCGGAGGTGAAAAAGCCGAGACTACCCCCACCCATCAGCCCCCTCCCCACCCCTCCTCCCTCCGAGCACTTTGCTGCTCCTGTGCCTGCTTCTCCCCGGCCTGTTGCCTGGCAACCTCACATCACAGCTCTCTGTGTGTCTGTGATTGATCAGCGGCGTCTCTGGGCTCACTTTACCCACAATACCTTGCTGGGGCGGGCATTCCCCTCCTGCTGGACCCCCCCCCCCCCCCCCGACACAGACCTTAATGGTTGGGTTACATAAGAGAAGGCGGAGGTCAAACGTTGACCTTGTGTTCCTGATTATATCCCACGTGTCAGCTGCACACTCTGGCCTGTACATTCAGTCTCTGAGCTTCCCCTGCTGTGTTTGTTGTGTGGTGATGAAATGAGCCATGAAGGTGCGTCTCTATACGTGAGGCCAGCAGGTGAGGTCACAGGGTTATTAACTCTGCAGCGCTCTCTAGAGGCTGTGAGGCTCGGGGGGGCTCGGGGGGGGGGGGGAATCAGAGTGAGATAACAGGTGTGTGTGTGGACGTCAGAGGATCATCACACCCTCCTCGGTTTCAGTGACAGAAAAAGACCGCGTTCGTTTTTCTACGACTGATGTCACAGATTGTCTCGAGGCAGAAATCATGCAATCAACAAATTTACTGACGTCAGACAAAAACATTTCTTTTTTTGATTTAACCCCCCCTCCTCCTGCTCAGACACGTCAGAGGGAAGAGGAAGTCAGATGTTGAGCAGCAGACGCCATCTGATGGCGGAAGAATGAAATACAGCACATTGGAGGATTTATCACTTTTCCTTCAGTGCATTATTAAGTGGATTTTATACCTTTATTTGTTAAACTAAGATTTAAATAACAGAATTAAATAGTGCAGTTTTATCACATTGCTCACAGGACTGCAAAATAATCAATAACATGCACAGACAAATATTTCTCCTCTTATTATTTTAATAAAAGGAACACACACGTGTCTAAGCTCGATTGACACCAACAACGTGATGATTGTGGTTTTATTTAGAGGAGGAACAGAATGATTGACGTTCATATCGGTAAAGTGTCAGTGGTGGAGTTATTAAAAACTGAGATTCATGGAGGAGATGTAATAACACCTTACGTGAAAGAGAAGTTAAATATCTTTGAAGTCGTGGTTTGTCGCTGTTTATTATCTTAATTTGGAATGTAAAGCAAATCTGAGGCAGGTGGGAATGTTGTAGACATATAATGGGAAATATTGGACATAGTGAAATCATAGCGTGATGATTTCTCTAGATGGAAAAGTCAAGTTTGCAATTAGTCGAACCTCCAGAGGCTGCAGGCGAGAGACGCTGCGTAAACAAAACACTGATGGAACCAGTCGGCAGCAGATGTAGAAACACGGCGGACACGTGTAAGAATCATCACTCCATGTCATGCGTTGTTAATATAAAAATATTTATTGATACGTCAATGAAATACCTCCTGCGTGGAACAAACATTTCTAAACCAAATCTAAAGCGATCCATGCGATAGTCCGCTACACTGCGAGCGTGGATACAAACTGAGCACAGAACAGGAACAACAAACACAACTGTCGTCCACTGTGTTGTCAACAATTCATACGAATGCTGTTGTTTTGCCAGTGACGTCATCGTTTACCATTTTACAGTTTGTGTGAGAGTCCAAACAGAACACATGCGATACAGACGGGCATTCGAGAACGGCTAGCAGCGGGGGGGCGGGGGGGGCGCCTCACAATCTCACGGATCGGTCACTGACGCCCCACATCCAGAAAACATGCTGTAATAATCAAAGACTTCAGAACAAGGCAGGAGTGATAATTCATGTAGTTACAGGCAGGGTTGCAAAATTCCGGGAATATTCAAACTTGGAAACTTTTCATGGGAATTAACAGGAATTAACGGGAATAAACGGGAAATGTTGTGGGTAATTTATACTAACTGTATTTACCTTGTCATATACAGACATAAATATAAACATTTTGTTTTGTCATAGGCTGATTTGAGCCCTGAGGAAACTTTGGGCACTTGACTATATGCTTCTGCATCGTTGTGTCATTCTTAACATAGGTCTTTGCACAGTATTTGCAAATGTACACAGCCTTTCCTTCTACATTGGATGGGGTGAAATGTCTCCACACATGAGAGAGTGCACGTGGCATTGTTCTGTAGAATAAGATGAGAAAAAAGTTTGTAAAAAAACACTAATGCCAGAGATATAAATAGTTAGCCAACCAATTGGAATCGTCTGTAAACATATTTTACAATTGATGGCTAAATGAATGGAAATAGGCTAAATGAACAGATGAACAATCCTCAATCAGCATGCTAATATATTCACCAGTAATATCATGGAAACTTACCTGACTAGTCCTGCACTCTACAGCAGGCCTCAGTAGCCCTGCTGTAGAGTGAAGCATGCTGGGAGTTATCTGTGCATGTGATGGAAGAATGCACAGTGGAGGGTTGAAACTCAACGTTCCATACATCTTTAAAATAGAGTTTTGAATGATGTTTTTATTGCTCAGCGTTTAATTTGCTAATTTTTTTCAAAATTCCCAAGCTTAACTTCCCATGGAAAGTTTCCGGAAAGTTCCCGAAAAAATTTACAGTTAACTTTCCGCCCCTTTGCAACCCTAGTTACAGGTAAGATACAGAAACACTGTTTTATTGGCCCGTTGATCGTGAAAAGGTTTCCAGACAAACTGAACTCGAATGAGATCACCCTCTGTCTCTGGAAGTGCACTTATCAAGAAGAACCCTCCGACGCTGGAAGGTCACACTTCTTGAACAAAGATTCCAAACAACCAGCTCGGCCTTTTCTGAAGGCTCTGAATCATCAGGCGCTCTGTGACGCGTCTGTCTCTCCACCGGGCTCGGCTCCCTGCTCTTTCAGCCGCTCCTGTAATGGCTCTGTCGTTTCCTCCCCTGTCTGCGCCACAGTGTGTGAGTCATGGTGGTCCGGACCTTTCTGCAGGTCTGTGGAGCGCGGCCGCTGATTGGCTGCGGCGCTGGTCTCAGGGGGGGCGTCGACATGTGAACGGTTCAGGAGCGCCGGGGACTCTGTGCGGCCCGGGAACGTCCGGCAGTGGGCCTCAGTGTTTGTCTCGGCCTCGAGTGCTGTTTCCACTGTGGGGAGGGAGGGGGGGGTGAGGAGGGTGGGGGGGGTGGTGGTGGTGTCCATCTGATAGTGCTGCATGGGGGGGGTGCTGTGGAAGGGGTTACCGAGGCTCACGAGTGTGTTGTTGGAGTAACTCAGCACAGAAGGAAGTGGGACCGAGTAGGGCGGAGGTAGTGAACACTCCCAGTCCTCCTCCTCCTCTTCCTCCTCTTCCTCGTCCTCCTCGTCTTCCTCATCCTCCTCGTCCTCTTCTCCATCCTCGGGGTCGATTGTTTCCAAGCTGTGCGTGCTGCAGTCTGACAGCCCGCTGCACATACTGCTGCCGTCCTCGTCTTCCTCATACGCTTCATCATCCTCATCCTCTTCCTCCTCTTCCTCCTCCTCCTCCTCCTCCTCCTCCTCTTCCTCCTCCTCCTCCTCCTCCTCATCTAGACGTAACTCTGCGTCGCCTGTGTTCTGGAGGTGCATGATGGGAATGTGCGGCGTGGCGCTCATCAGTGGAAACTGCAGGTTCGGCTGCTGCTGCTGCTGCTGCTGCTGCTGGACCAAGGAGGAGTCTCCATGGTAACCGTTGCCGTTGGTTACAAGCTGCTGCTCTGGCTGCTGCTGCTGATGCTGCTGGTCGCGGCTCTTCTCCAGCTCCAGCTTCATGATGGTGTGCAGGAAGTGGGTGCGCACGCGGACCGGGTTGAACTCCAGGCGTCCGGTGGCGTTGCTGCAGCCGTCTTTGCTGCAGCCGCAGGGGAAGGACATGCGGTCCACCTGGGGACAGAAACGCTGAGTCAGTGCACAGGTGTGGGACAGAGGGGACAGGTCAACCACAACCACGGCTGCTCATGTTGGACCAGAAAACCGCACAATCTAGATTTTGTTTCTCTATTATTTCCATACATCTTGATGCAGAAGAACTTCATGTGGTCAATACCCCGGAAATCTAGAATTTTAATTGATTCAATGATCAAACAGCAGTCGACTGTATATATATATATATATATATTTTTTAAATCACCCATTTGTTTGTGAAAAATCCTCTCAAACCTATATAATACACAACTGTCTGGTAGAAGAGGTCAAACAAAAATATCCCTTTCGGTGGTGTGACACCATGTCCCATCTGCGGACATGGAGGAGGCTGGATCTATGACCTATAATGCAGCTGTGTGCATATAGTGATGTGGAGTTAATAATGCTGCGTTCAAATGGAACTCAGGAGCTTGTGGTTAGGATGTGGTCGAATGTAAAGGTCAAAGGTCGTAACAACAAGAGTAGCACCACTACGGATTTGAGTCAGAACCCTAAAATAACCCAAACTCCTACTTTTCCGAACCGGACTTTTGACCGAATACGAACAAATGAATATTGATGCCAGTTCTTCAGACAGACGGGAACAACACTGGAGTATTAGAGACGGGCCTCACCACGGTTCCATTTACCTGGCACTTAATGCCGGCCAGGCTGCAAGCACACGTCTCCGGGTCACACGTCCCGCGGCACCGGCAGCCGCACTCCTCCCGGGACACGCGGAGGGAACGCAGCTCGTGCTTCTCCTCCACGTCGATGCGTCGGACCCCCGAGGACCGGAGGAGGGCGCGGCGCCTCCTGGTGGTCAGAGGCTGGAGGAAGAAATAATCGTCCACCTCTGTGTTGTCCACGTCCAGGTCGTCCTCGGAGATGTCGTCGAGCGTGAGGGAGTCGGCCTCCAGGGAGGACACGGTGCCGTTCTTTGTCATCTGGAGGAAGAGGAGACTTGAGTTAAATGGACAAACATTAGATCATTCAGGATAATCACATGCAGAGAAAACTCTCCTTTATCCTATTACTGTCCTATATTAGCGGTTACCCTTAAAGCAAATAGGCTTTGATGAAGGAAAAATCATGGTTAAGAAATGAGGTAATGGAACGTATTAAGAGTCAGTGTTCCCACGGACTTTGAGTCTGATGGCGTTGAGCTTCTCCTCCTTGAGATGATCCCTCAGCATGATGCGGTGGCTCCTCTTCTGCTCCAGGGCGAACTCCCGGAGGGTGAAGCGCTTCACGCCGCTGTGGCGTGGCGACATCCCCAGGGTGCTGCCGCCCTGCGTGGGCACGCTGGTGAAGCCCTGCCGCCGGTTGAAGTAGTAGACGGTCACGCTCTCAAAGTGCACGTTGCGGCCCCGGAGTCGCTTCGGGTGCTGCTGCAGAGAAGCTGCAATAGAAACACAGAGGCGGGTCTGGACTTTAATTGTCGATTAGCTTTTATTAAAGGTCCGGGTCGAGCTAGACCTGTTTCATAATTATACATCATAAACCTAATAAACTAAGATGCTGTTGTTCTGTCTTGCCAGAATCAAATAACCCAGTCAGCTCATTTAATCATCACTCACATCATGGGAACAGTCAAGAGACGACAACAATGTAACTTCTGCAGTGGGATCAGGTTCTGGGCAGATATTCTGATGAGTTGTATAAAGAAAAGAAGAGAGGTCCCACACTAGATCCTTGGGGGACTCCACACGTGTGTGTGTATATAATAAAAGATGACTCATATCCTATAGGTATTGAGAGGTGACACTAACTATACTCAGGCTTATAGAACCACTAAATATGTAATGGAAAGATTTATATCAGTCAAATCTTCACCATTTAAATCTTGAATGCAAAACGTGCACAATGACCTCAATGGAGACTAAAGAGTGATTTGTCTTGTTCACTGATACGTTTACAGTGACTTGTGGTGACGTGTGGTGATGTGGTGACTTGTGGTGACTTCTGGTGATTTGTGTTGACCTGTGGTGACTTGTGTTGACATGTGGTGATGTGGTGACTTCTGGTGATTTGTGGTGATTTGTGTTGACATGTGGGGACTTGTGATGATGAGGTGACTTGTGGTGACTTGTGGTGATGTGGTGACTTATGGTGATGTGATGACGTGTGTTAACGTGTGGTGATGTGGTGACTTGTGGTGATGTGGTGACTTATGGTGATGTGATGACGTGTGTTAACGTGTGGTGATGTGGTGACTTGTGGTGATGTGGTGACTTGTGGTGATGTGGTGACGTTCGGTGACTTGTGGTTACCTGTGGTGATGTGGTTACTTGTAGTGATGTGATGACGTGTGTTGACGTGTGGTGATGTGATGACTTGTGGTAACGTGTGGTGATGTGTGGTAATGTGGTGACTTGTGTTGACGTGTGGTAATGTGATGACTTGTGGTGACTTGTGTTGACGTGTGGTGACTTGTGGTGATGTGGTGAATTGTGTTGACGTGTGGTGATGTGATGACTTGTGGTGACTTGTGTTGACGTGTGGTGACTTGTGGTGATGTGGTGAATTGTGTTGACGTGTGGTGATGTGATGACGTGTGTTGATGTGTTGACGTGTGTTGATGTGTTAACGTGTTGTGATTTGTTGACGTGTGTTGATGTGTTAAAGTGTGTTGATGTGTTGACGTGTGGTGACTTGTGGTGACTTGTGTTGACGTGTGTTGACTTGTGTTGACGTGTGGTGACTTGTGGTGACTTGTGTTGACGTGTGTTGACTTGTGTTGACGTGTGTTGACTTGTGTTGTTGTGTTCTTACAGTCCAGCAGCCCAGAGGGAACTGGATGGTTGAGGCTGTCGCTGCTGTTGCCGCTGTCGCTGCAGGAAACCTCGTCGTCCTCGGAGCCCTGCAGCGAGAGGAAGGGGGCGGGACCCTCCTCCAGCTTCCTCTTCAGAATCCCACTCATCCTGTGGCTCCTCCCACTCGTCACACCTGCACAGACCACAGGTTCATGGATCACCACAGACTCGTGCAATTCAGGTGATGCAAGACACCTCTGGCTTCTTTTTCAGACTTTTGAGACTAAGTTGGCAAACTTTAAAAACTGTGGGAAAGAGTTTGTAATTTTTAGATTCATCAAAACCCCTTTTTACTGCAAAAGGAACCAAGGTCATCAAACTATTTTAAATGAGTTAGAAAAGCACAATCTTATCTTGAACTCTGTTGCACTGAAATTCAATTTCACAAATCAAAACATTAGAACTCAAATCTGGTTGAAACAACCTTGAATATCATAATTTACTCTATATTTTTATTTGTAACAGATTCTCAAACCAGGTTAAACCAGCACAGTCACTCTCAGGCCTGACGAGACAGGAAGCGGGAGTCTTCCCCCTCAGGGGTCGAGATTAACGTTGAGCCAGTTCCATCCATCGCTCTGCTTTACCACACGACCACTCGATTATACAGGACTTAATCTAAACCTCTGTAGTGGACTCACAGTGAGTGGCTGGAGGAACGTTAAACGAGGGGATCTTGTGGTTTTAAGGCTCAAACTAAAACCAGCTCAGAAAGAACAAATCTAAACTTCAGGATGTTTCCTGCAGAACTTCGCACCCGAGAATTAAGTGGGTTAAAATCTAGAGAATCAATCGAGACGTGTTTAGGTCGTTTATTCTCCTTTCCCATTGGTGGCTGTAGATCCTCTCACGTACTGGGAAGCCCTCCGCAGTTTGTGGATACTTCAATTTCAGATTTGTTGAAAGTGTTGAGCTGACTGCTTGGACTGGTGGAGGATTACATCATATGCAGCAGAGCTGGATGCTGGGCCAAGCTTCTCCTCTCTGCCTGGCTTTGTCTCCCTGCTCCCTCTCTTACTACCCACACTGACACACACACACACACACACACACACACACACACACACACACACACACACTTCCCTCCTGTGCAGCTCCTCATTACCAAACACTTTCATTTGAATGTCTCACCTTCTTATTTCTGTTTTTCTTTATTATTTCCTCTGAGGTTGTTCAGTCCTGCTCATTGCTTTGCAGGGAGAATCAGTAGAACCAGGAAGACACTACACACACACACACACACACACACACAGACACACACACACACAGACACACACACACACACACACAGAACCACTCACGTGTCTGAATGCACACGCAGCCTCCCACTCCCCATGCATGTCCACGTCCCAAACACTAACAAGGGGATTTCTCATTGACTCATGTAAATCCCCTTCACCCCCCCCTGTGCTGAGATGAACCCCCCTCCTCTCCCTCTCCCTCTCCCCCCCCTCTCCCTCTCTCTACCTTTGACCGTCACTGACCTGTTTCCTCGGCTCGCCTCTGGTTTCCAGGAAGTCCTCGAGTCGCTCCTCTGCATCACACGGTGTTCACCAGCAGCAACATCCCCATGTGTCGTGATGATGCAGTGAGCGCTGCCATGATGCCTGACTCTCCCTCCCTCTCTCTCTCTCCCTCTCTCCCTCTCCCTCTCCCTCTCCCTCTCCCTCTCTCTCTCCAGCAGCCTCTGGCACTATTGTGCAGCACTGAGCACTTCTGCCTCTGTCTATCTTATGCTTTCTCCCTGTGCACCCTCATCCTATGCTCAGGCTGTCGGCTCTCTCACCGTCTGCACCCCCTCCTCCCTTCCTCTTCCTGTCTTCTCTCTCTCCCTCCCTCCCTCTCTCTCTCTCTCTCTCTCTCTCTCTCTCTATCTCTCTCTCTCTCTCTCTCTCTCTCTCTCCTCACAAAGACTTGTTAGCCCGATGCTGCTGCCGGCTGGAGCGCTGGAGCTTGACTGAGGTGAAGCGAGCCCTTGGAGATCACAGAGAGAGAGGGAGAGAGAGAGAGAGAGAGAGAGAGAGGGGAGGGTGTAGATGTGCTGGTGGATGTGAAGGGGTGGGGGTGGAAAGTGTAGATTCTGCCTTTCTGGAGGATCATTAACTCTCATATCAAGTATTAATCCACAAGTTTCTTCCAATAACGTGTCAATTCTTACTCTGATATATTTGCAGGGTGTTTTTAACTCAAAATGAAATGTGGCGTCCTTCTTTAAAACAAAATTCTCAAAGCTAATTTGAAATTTAAATCCACAGCAGAGCGAATGGGAACCGAGGAAACTGAGACAATGATGGAAATCAATCATCTTCACGGTTTGTTTGTGTATGAAAGTAAACAAAAAACCCACATGACACCGATATGAGAGACTAAAATACATAAAGTACAGAAACAGGTCACTTTCACAGAGCTGTTTGAGGAATAAGGTTTAAAAGCAAATGTCCATGTGATGCCTTAATTTAGTAGTTATGTTGTATTTTATAACTACATAATAAATATGTTCAAATTCAAATGAATAGACACGTTTTCAGCCCTGTCTGTTTTCACCAGAGTTTATGGGAATATTGATTTGGAAGCGTCAGAGGTCAAAGTTGACAAAAATATGGTCTGAAAAACACATTTTCCAAGATTTCTCCACGTATGATAGAGCTAGAGACACAGTTTAAAGCAGATAATGACAGAATATAAATCCAATTGCTGCCTCATTTATATTTTCGGTGCATTGCCTTGTGGGATGAAGGTCTCACAGCGTGACCTCACTGTCTGTGTCTCACTTCAGCGGCTGCATCCGGTCCGAGGCTGCATCACGGAGGGGAAGCTGCACTGTCCCGTTTCCAAGGATCCGCCGGGGGGGTCGTGGTGTCTCGGGTGGAAGGTGAGAACAGTCCATCTCATTTCAGTTCGGCCTTCATCGGCCCACGAAGGCCTCCTCCTCCTCCTCTGAACTGGACCAACAGCTATTGTCCTCAGTGTAGCTGCGGCCCTCAGTTGATTCATTCCAAAATGAGAACTAGAAGGACACACAAGGCCGGACAGTCCCCTCATGAAACCACACTAACATTAACTGATTCCATTTTTTATTTGTATCCGCAACTAATTCCACCCACACACAGGTGAACTTCTCATCAGGTTCCATGAGTTATTTTCTGAGAAATCAACGACAACGTCTCACGATGTTAAAGAACGTTTTTCAAGTCCTGCACAAAGATTGAATGGGTTCTCTCCACAGCCTCCCACCGAGTTAATTAAGACTAGGGCTGGGCAAGTCAACTCGTTTAATCGAGTTAACTCAAGTGATGAGTTAACTCGATTGTTTATCCGCCAATTATTTTCTTTTTTCCTGTTCTGCAGCAGTCAGCAACAGACTTTCACAAAATAAAAGCCTGACTTTCACAATAAAACAATAAATAATCAAACCTGAGTTAATGCGAGATAAAATAATTAATCGGGTTAACTCATCACTTGAGTTAACTCGATTAAAACGAGTTAACTTGCCCAGACCTAATTAAGACAAGTTAATAATCCTGTAATTTACCTAATCCTGTTCGCTAACAGACAAACAAACACATTATAAAGATTGAACTTGCTTTGTGAAGATTTCCTTTTTTTAAAGACGTCTCAAGAACCTGAATTAAGCCGGAATGTGCGATTCCATTCAGATGTTGTAGTCTGTCACAATGACCACCAGGTGGCAGTTTAGACTATATATAGACATGACAGCTCCCTAAAAGTGACACAGATCGCCCCCTGGTGGCTGTTAACAGAAGGACCAAACCTTAAAGTCTGTAAATGGTTTGTTATTTGATATATATATATGTTATTTTGCCATATAAAGGAAAAGACATTGTGATGAACTCTGTCTCCAAACGCGCAGGATGGCAGCGTTTGTTTACGTGATCATTTGGCGTCTGTTCTGAACGGAGGGAGACGCGTCTTCTATGATGGAAATATCACGTTTATATACTTTTCATCTATGAATGGAAACAGTGTCTTTAACGTCTGTTTGTGCAGTTTTTCATAATCCGCAAATAGAAAATATCAGCCGTATTGTAAACATGAGGTCTTTGTACCATACAAACAGCACAAAACACCAATGTACACAACAAAGCTTTCAGACAGACGTGATCAGCCACTCGACCGGAAACATAGTTGCTATAGCGATGCTCG
The DNA here is from genome assembly GCF_963576545.1 of Limanda limanda. Classification (NCBI taxonomy): domain Eukaryota; kingdom Metazoa; phylum Chordata; class Actinopteri; order Pleuronectiformes; family Pleuronectidae; genus Limanda; species Limanda limanda. The sequence continues at coordinate 3,220,214 of NC_083658.1, read as the reverse complement.
ACCCTGAACGTTCACTTCTCCCATTACAGTCGTGTTTGGTTTGAAAAATAACGAAAATAAATCAATTTAAAGCCTCAGCCTTGAGTTCAGATGGACAAAGATAAAGTATTGAAGTGGTAGGGCTTCACATTTCTTCTTCTTGTGTTTGAACGAAGCACGAAAATGAAAACATTGAGATGGACGTCTTGTCTGAGTTCATTTTTTATTTTTTGGGTTTTGTGCCGAGCTCCGACTCGCTTTTGTTTTCTCCTCGGCGAGGATGGAGTAGCAACGTGCGGGGAGAGACAGAGTGAGCCTTCCAATCAGCTTCCATGGCAACAGGCCACGAGAGGGAGGGGGGGAGGGAGGGGAGAGCAGGGTGGGTGGGTGAGGGGGGGCGGTTGATCAGAGGAGGAAGAGGAGGAGGCAGCTGGAGGGGGTTGTGGGGGAGGAGAAGGATGGTGGAGGTCTGGCTTTTCCACTGTGTGTCTGAACAATGGGTACGAAGAAGGAAAAGTGTGCGTTGAGATCATTATCAGCTCACACGTGATCGTGGTTTGTTTTCTAGAATAAAATCTCATCGTTATGAAAAATATGATTCAGGTTCTTTTCTCAGTCTGAGCTGATGACTCAGGATGAAACGACTCTACACGTCCACACAGGATCCGTCAATTAATATTAATATTAACTTTGAAATAATTAGCTGGAACGTAGGTTGAGGCCCAACAGTCCCTCTGCTGGATTCAAGCTTTCACTCACATATATATATATTTATATTTTCAATCTAGATTCATTCAAACACTGACTGTGGAGAGAGACTCTCATGTTTTAATGTCACGTGAAGCAAAAGTAGGTTCCTCTGTTCAGCTGGTTGCAATCTGCGATTTCACCACTAGAGGGTCGTAAGTCTCCATACACTGAACTTTAGATATTACATAGATAGATGGATAGATTAATTATATTTAATTAACGCTCAGATCTAATCAGTTTATCTTTATTAACATTTGATGTTAAACATCTACATGATCCAGATGGTTTAGAGAAATAAAGATCTATATTTAAAATCTCCTTTATTTCTAATTGCATTACGATCTGTGTGATGATTCTAATGTAGGAACTTTATATTTAATGATAATGAGACAGGACACAGAAACAGCAGTGCCATGTACCTACCAGCAGGAGGCGTCGTCCTCTGTGTCTATGAGCTTCTCCTCCAGTTTGAGTCATGAGCCAGTGGCAGCCGGGCATGAGCCCATCATTAATTCCCAGCCCCCTGTCCGACTCCTCTGCCTCTGCTGCGCTGTAATTGTTTCCCCAGGGACTGGAAGGAATGGCTCAGCTGTCTCATTGCACAGTGACCCGCAGACCCCAGTGTGTGCGTGTCTCTGTGTGTGTGTCTCTGTGTGTGTGTGTGTGTGTGTGTGTGTGTGTGTGTGTGTGAGAGACTGACAGACACAAAAAGGATGGGTTCAGGGAGTTTCTTTAACTCAGGGGGGAAATAAATGGCTGAATGTGTCTGAGTCTCATGCTTCTGTTCCATCAGGGGAACAAGCCACTGTTTTACCTGTTTTATTAAATCATATTGTTCCTTTGAGCAAATCTCACACTGTTTATTTGTCTCATTTGGAAGACTTTTATTTCATGCATTGTAAATTTAGATATATTTGATTGTTTACAATTCACACAAACATGATTTTAATTGTTAAAGGACGATTAAGTGGATTTTCACCACATTTGCAACTTTAACACAAACGTAGTAACAAGTTATTTTTTCCTAGATGAAGCTGAGATGGTTGAGTTTTTTTTCTGAAGTAATATTAATCATATTATCCCCTGTAATGATTTTATTTGAATGAAATAATGAGACCTTTATTTTAATATTCCTCTGCTGTACTTCCAGGTAGTGACCAGCAGAAGGCAGCATTGGCTTGGAAAACAGGCATGTGAAGGTAAGAGATGAGAAATAAGACTTAATAATAATCATATCTGTATTTATACAGCACTTCTGGGGTTTGACAGATCTGGGCCACAATTAGTCCATATAAATACTGACCTGGTGCCATTTGGGTCACTTTAGGGTCACGTCCATTCAAGTGCAGCACCACTGCCCACATACTGGCCAACATATTAATCCTATCATGTATTTGTAGTAATTAAGACATTTTATATGTTTAAAATATTTAAATAAGTATTATTATCTGAGTTAGGATGAGTAGCTCATCATTTGTATTTTTTCCACAGGTTGAAATTCAATCATCTCTAATTATTTAATTAAAACGCCAGTATTCTTATAGTATTTAGTTCTGATGCAGCAGGTATGATGAGTTATCGTCTATTTCAAAGTCTCCACCCGCCCAGACAAGTCTCCACCCGCCCAGACAAGGAAAACCCCATCGTTCAGTGAAGGACAGACAATCTATTCACCAAACACACCCTCCGCTCCAGCAGAGCATCCAGATAAGGTGTTTGTGCAACACACAGAAAGTCAATAAGTTCCCCAGAGGAGTTTGTAAAATAATACACAGAGAATAAAGCTGCACAGACACAGAGATCAGAGGAAACATAATAAATAGAACAGCAAACAATATCCACCTCAAGTGGGAAAATACATATAACAACAGTATTTCTCAATTATATGAATACAACCTGATGTAGAAATATGCTCCTTTATCAATCATATTTATATATAATATCTAATTGACAAAGATAAGTTAATTAAAACAAAATACATAGAAAAACATATCTTATATGTCTATAAGTCCTTTATCATCAATCTCAAGACAATACAACAGACATAAATATGTTACTATCAACACATATATGAATATTTGCTATGCATGTGTGTGTAGTTTGTAAATTGCACTTCTATAGACATGAATATGTTATGGGTGTAAATTATTAAACACTTTGTATATATGTCACAGTATATTTTATACATACATAAGCATACATATTAATGGGCTTGACATACTTTATATGTGAAAACATGAAATCCACCAATTGGACAAATGTTTTACATAAAAATAACTGTTTTTATTTAATTTTCATACATGGAAGTTCATTATATGACATTTGCATACATCGTGACGTAGCTTCCTCCAACATCAGGAGCTTTGTTGTCTCAGTGCATCATCGTCACCTGAAGCTTCCTGCAGCCTTCGTGCCTTGTTCTGTTTTCACTGACCAGACTGTGCCTGCTCTACTTCCCCCCCCGCCCCCCCCCCCCCCCGGTCCGATCAGGTGACCTGTTGAAACGAGGGCGAAGCGAAGCCCCAGTAAGTGGAGAGGCTGTAACCTGATCCCTCCACCGTCAGCAGGAAGTATCACAGAGCGACTGGTGGGAAGTACAGTGACGGCTCGGTTCCAGGAAATCGTCCTGGAGCCGATTCACTGCCGTGGTGCAGTTAGAGAGGATCAGTTTGTTAACCACGCCCACTTGCACCCCCTCGCTGTATAACAAGAGGCCTCAAGGGTCTAGTCTCATCTGTTAGGATGTCAGGTGACGTCACGTAAATGACAATAATTTGTCAACCTTTACTTAACCAAGTTATCAACATTAAAACCTATTGTTTTTACTGCTGCTCATATCTGATGCATTTCACCATCAGACCCTGACGGAGGGCAACAGTTTCCATAGTAACGACTCCTTCAAGTGGATAATGACGGACATAAATGAGCCACGTTTGGAATGTCATCGTTATCTCTCATGTGAGCCGTTCATATGATTTCCACACTTCCAGAACCAGACTGTACATATTTGTAAGTAGATGCCGTGTTAAACTTCATCACTATGAGGATTTAGTGTCTTTTCTTTCCTGGAGTAAACGATGTGTGCGTGCGTTTTCTTCCTCTGTGGACCAAATGGATATGAGACCTGTTATTCCCGTCCTCTTATCTTATGGGACGGCTGGTATTTCAGTGTGTCCTCTAAATAAAAGCGATCCGAGCGACCCTGGACAGGGATTCAACATGGGAACCAACACGCAAGCTGCCACATCTTTTATTTAATAGAAGCAGACAGTGTTTGTAGCCGGTGGTTTCTCCCTGAGACGTCTCTCTGAAGCCCCACTAGGCCTGAAATATTGTCTTGTTGTATTAAAGCGAAGCCGCTCTGGAGCTTTGTGTTTGCTGCTACGCTGAATTATAGCCCTGCACTTAAAGCAGTGTGTGTCTGTGTGTGTATGTGTGTGTGTGTGTGTTTGTGTTTTCACGAGGCAACAAATCAAAATGCATAACATCGAAAATACTCCATTATTCCGGCAGATGCTCCTCTGTGGCCTATTTTCTACCAAAATTGACTATTTTCAGTGGCTGAAAGGAAATACCAGTTAATAGAAACTCAAAGTGGCATAATCAAAAAACTAAAAAACGTTTTTTTATTTGATTTCATTCGATTCTACGTTTCTTTGTCGTGAATGTGATGTCTCCAGAGAATCCGTCCACATTTGGCACAAACATTGGCGTGTACTGCCGGATTAACGTGTTCGATTTTGGTAGCCAAAGGTCAAAGGTCAATGGCACAGTGGCCTCACAAACTCTGATTTTCTCGAACTTGATTTAAGATTCAGCTCGATTGAATCTCTACAGATTTTGATGACCTGACAATTTAGCGGTCAAAGGTCACAGTGATGGAAACTGGTTAGAATGGTTAGTACCTCCAGTTTTGTCCTGTCCAGGTGACTGGGTGAAAGCCGAGCGGCCTCGGACGACACAGGATCCAGCAGAAAGTGACACACATACCTCGGCCTCCATCTGAATAATGCATCTGCCACTGGTATAGCTGGAGTGATACTCTGTGCTCCAAAGTACTATCACATGCATTTATCATGACCGTTCATTCATTAAGATTGGATTATCTGGATTGCCTCTCCGCCCGCTCTCCCTCTCTCTGTGTTGATGTATCTATTGTGAGTGTGAACGAGCATATCTCCGCCGTCTTTGTCTCCACCCGATCCTGTAATTAAGCCGTCATTCGTCTTCGTCCTCCTCCGTCAGCCGCTCTGACTCTCCTCCCCATCGTTTGACCCCTGCTCTCCCTCTGCAGCTCATGGGAGTAATAACGGGGGTGAGCGGTTTGAAACGAGCTGACAGAACCCACGTCCCGGAGGCTGGAGAGGAGGAGCGGTGCAGAGACGGGATCAGAGAGGAAGCAGCTGAAGTGCGAGTCAGGCAGAGGAAGCTGAGAGAATGTGTTCTCCTTTCAGGAAAACACTCCCGAGGAAGTGCTGGTGTGGCAGGAGGAAAATGAACAATGCATGAGTCATGGTGGCTGCAGGGCAGGTCGGCAGGGATCAGCTCTTACGAGGCTTCCTCGGTCTAATCAGGAATAATGAGCTTTTCCTTCCCACCCAGACCTGATGTTTCCCAGCGTTTCCACCCCAGCCTTATTTTGAACTTTCCAGTTTCACCCGAACCAGAGTAACAGGCGTGAACGGAGCCTCGGTCTCGGTCTGGATCGAGAGTGAAAGTGGAAAGTTCAGACTTTCAGACAAACTGCAGGAAGCATCAAACAACAGAAGAAGAAACGAGTGCTTGCAGACTTCGACTCTGATAAGATACGACTCAGACATTCATTTAGTATTAAAACCATAATGATGACTAAGCTTTTTATAGACTTTATTATTATTATCAAAAGTACAAATCCAATCGTCTTATGTGTTTTGTTCTCACGTATGAAATAGAAATGGTCACATAACAGCACAAGTCCTTTGATCCTGTGTAATAATCAGGACGATGACAGGTCTGAACCTCATTAAATCTCTTCCTCCTCTTCCTCTTCCTCCTCTTCGTCTCTCCTGTTCTGCAGCTGCGACTCGTATCTCTCTCCGTTCCCTCAGCCTACATGGGAGTTCACTCAGCTTCTGTGTGTGTGAGTAATTACAGGGCAGAGCGAGAGCGAGAGGGGGAAAAACTTTTTCTGCTCTCCTCCTCTTTCCTCCAGTTTTCCCTGCGAGTGTCGGAGAGCCCGACAGACAAAGACGGACCCCCGGCCTGATCTCCATCTCCTCTCCTCACCCTCGTCCTACCTCCCTCACTTCCTCACCCCTGGTACGATACACTTCCCCTTCTCAGGCCTGAAGGGGAAACGGTGTGGGGGGGAGGGAGGGATACGGTTTCTGGACAACAATGGAAACTCAATCAGGAAATGGAGAGGGGTTGACCTTGGGCTCGGGTGCCAGTCGCGGCTGTGGGCCGCAGGTAGAGGCAGCGGGCGAGCCGGTGCTCAGAGAGGACCTGCAGGCTGCCAAGAGGATCGAGAGGTTTCACATCCCGCTGGAAAGTCTGAAGAAGATGTTTGAGAAGCCGGCCGTGACCGATACGGTAAGAACTGCCACTGTGGAGTTGGATTTTCAACTGTACTTCTCTGTGCTGTGACTTCCCCTGGTTCTCCAGGCGTGTTACTGCCCAACAGAGGCATCTTGCATTTCAACAAACTTTTCTAACTTTTCCAACAGGTCTAGTTTCTAATTTCACTGTATTACTGAAGGTTCTGGTTCTCCACACTCAGACAAAACTGAACGCTCCCCATCTCTCTGCGTTCAGCATGATTCACTCTCCAGCAATTTGTGGTTTTTCCATCATTTCCTGGACTCGCTCACTGTGCACGGCACTTTGCTGGAGAGGACGCTGGCCTTCTCCCTCTCCTGCTCTGTTTTTCCATCCCAGCTGGCTTCTCTGAGAGGAAAACTCCACGTCTGCTGGAAGTGAAGTGGGTTGTTATGAGAGAAATCAATGTGGATGAGCGAAAATGGTGAAGTCTGAGGTAGTTTTGGCCCCTGAATGTCATCTTGACCCGTTAAAAGAAATGAATGGCGCACAGAAACCTCTCCAAATAACTATAAAACTAAAAAATTGCACACACTCATAGATAACAGCTCCTTCAATATACCTTTAATATCCGCACCAAAATTCAATGAGTTCCTCACTCACTCAAATCGCATCTTTCCTCCAAGGTTTGTATAAATCTGCTAAATAGATTTTGTGTAATCCTGTTCACAACCCAACACACAGAGGTGAGAACACTCCCTCCTTGGTGAAAGTAAATATACATATCCACATGCATCGTGGGTAATGGAGTTCTCAGAGTGCACCAGTGCAAACCGGTGCCACAGACACGCACCAGCTGCCTCTGTGCAGTGCCACTGGGTTTGCTGATATCCGACACCCGGTTATTTAAGACCTATTTCGGGGAGCGTTATGGTGAAGCAGGATTTTAAAAATAACCTCGTAATTGGCGTGTCAGCTGCTGCAGGAAGCGAAGTCCTCCGTCAGGCCGCGGCAGAGAGAGAGAGAGAGAGAGAGAGAGAGAGAGAGAGAGACGTGGATCTATCAGAATCAAATCACATCTGGCTCCTGAGATGAAAGCTTGTCACAGATTACTGTGGTTAATGAGCCACATCACTGAAGCACACGATAACATCTCCTGAGGTTTTCTCCTGCTTCCCGGTCCAGCTCCTCTCATTCTGGTCATCACACGTGTTTGGGCTGGACAGAGTCAGACGAGAAGAGCAGTGCTCTGGGTTCATTATGTCTCACTGACCATTATCTACCTGCAGCTTCCATTAGGAGGCTTTTCCCAGGGTCACCGAAGGTCGTTCGGCTCCTTTTGTTTCTTGTGTTAAACCTGGTAAAGCAGCTAAAGTACGTCTTATAACAACAAATTTTTAATATAACTATGGATCATATGACAGATAACGTTAACGGGGAAGAGGACTCAAGTGTTTTCTTCTAAAATATATTAACGCTATGGTTTGGGTTGAGATGATACTTTGTTGTGTTTGACTCACGGTTCCATTAAGGTTCAGGATTAATGGAATCATCCATCGTTACAAACAGAGACAGAAACAAAGTCATGTTGAAACTAAATTGCCACCGAGCGCTGGAGAATAATCGCACTATTTGCTCCTCTGCTGCTGAAGGACGAGACTCATAATTCCTACAATCGCTGCAGAGGGCTTTGCCACTTCACAGTAAACATATAGTGTACGAGGAGTTCACTGAAAGGATGCTGAGGTTTTCATTTTTCTTGTTCCTGCTGCACTGGCCTTGTTGTTCCTAACTTCTTATTTTAAAGTGTCATCGTTATCTTCATCTTCAGTTGACTCCATGTTGAAGTGGTAGCACCACATCAGGGAGTTAGATCCGTTTCCCATCTGTTCTTGGAGTTCCATATTGAACCTTTGTTTATATTTCTGTGTAAATAACAAGCGGTCCAGCCGGTCGTCATGTCTGTCACACGCCTGCATTGCAACACATGCTCCATCCTGGAATTGTGTCATGCCGGCCTGTTCCTCTCCCGGTGGCCGGTGTTAATGGAGCACATGGGCAACGCTCCCAGATTCCCAGAGAGAGCCGAGGACTCGGCTGCTTATAAAACACAACCTTCAACTCATCTGCGAGCCTGCAGCTTCATATTTGATGATGCGCTGCGTTTTTCTTTCTGTGGCCCATTTCATTTATTTAAACGGTGCAGTGTCATTGGACGGCCAGCCATAACAAAGACTGATGGCTTCCCAAGTGGTCGCTCGGCCGTGGCCAAAATCCACAGTATTAGGAAGGGGGGGGTGGGGTGGGGGGGCGGTCTGCATTTTCCGACAACTGCAGATGTGTAGTGATGCAACGATTTATCTCGGGTGCAAAGACCGAGTTTTTCCGCTTGTGTAGCCGGGACGATCCTCCAGGGACGCCGGCTTGTGTTTACAGCATCTGTCTGACCTTCTGGTCATGACTGCACACACACACACACACACACACACACACACACACACACACACACACACACTCTGGTGCATGAGACAGATGAGGCCTCTGCTAATGTCACATCTGATCATGCAGGGCGGGGGGATGGGGGGGGGACACACACTCATTAACACACATGCACAGAAATAGGCCACTGATCAAGAATGTCTGACATTTGCACTTTGTAAACTTTCCATTATTTTGTTCCAGCTCATTAAAATGTTTGTGCATAAATCAGCGCTTACATAATTTAAATGTTTCTAATCCTCATGACCCGACTTGGCACTCACTCGTGCTGTGATGGCCCCTGTTGCCCAGTAGGTGGCAGTGTAGCGTCTGGGAGGTTTTGAGAGGGGGGGGATATATTCTCTGCACTGAAATCAGGAGGTTACCACAGCAACCTGCTGTTAATTGGAGCAATTTAAGATATTTTTAAACACATTTTTCATTTTACTGCCCGTCTACAAAGAGGTGAGGACCCAGACGCCACTCGAGGGAAACTTTAATTGGACGATTAAAGATTTGACAGAAGGAACACGGACAAACACGAGAAAAGATATTTGTAAAGTGGCCAAGAGAGCTCAACACATGCAGATAGGAAATTAAAATCATGCAAATTAAGAAAACAAATCAACGAAGCATTGAGCTACAGTCGGGTTCATCACTTTTTTCGGTTCCCTGGAAACATTTCCGGTGTCGTTTTCACAGTTTTCAGCGTGTTGAGATCTCCCGGCCTCCGTGTGTTTTCTCCTCCAACCACATGACCTTGGTTTTACAAAATATCTCCATCTATGCAAGAATACTAAAATGAAAACAAGCCTGCCGGGCCAGTAGGTGGCAATACACTAGGCAAGAAAGAGGTGGTCCTGCTATTGTCAGGTGAGGCAGGCACCTGTGACCATAGATTTATATATAAAGACTAGATGTCTCGTCTGCGTTGCCGGCCAACGGAGACGAACGTCCGCACATGGCGGCCATCTTGCTAGGGGCCATCTCGCTCACCCATAACATTGTGTTGGTAAATAACCATAACTTGCTCAATTTTCAACCGATTTTTAAACGGTTTGGTTTGTTATAAACGTCAGAGATGTAGATACGACACTGCATACTTATGAATAATTATGTTATTTTCTAAAAAAAATGAATAATGTATGCAGTGTCATAACTACATCTCTGACGTTTATAACAAACCAGATCGTTAAAAATCGGTTGAAAATTGAGCAAGTTATGGTTATGTACCACTACCAACACAATGTTATGGGTGAGAGAGATGCCCCCTAGCAAGATGGCCGCCATCTGCGGACGTCCTGCTCCGTCGAACAAGACATCTAGTCTTTATATATAAATCTATGCCTGTGACCGCTGGTGATGAGGTGCAGCAGAATCTGGTTTGTAGCCAAACAGTGAATCCTCATCTTCAACTTGACACCCGACACTTTAAAGTGAGACACAGACTCTCTGTGCAGAAGCAAAGAAAGGTGACCGACTGAAAGCCAGAGGAATGGGCTCCAGTCGCAGCGTGCGGTTAAGTGTTGGCTGTTTTCCAGAAAGAGAAAAAAGAAAACTGATCAATATGCAGCAGTGTTCCTAAACGCACTTAATTAAATGTTAAATAAACTAAAAGCCACAATGTGTCAGTGAGAAATTGATCTGGACCTGATGAGGATACGGGCGTCCTCATCAGGTCCATTCAGCTCCTAAAAAATTCCATTAACTTTTACCCGGCATCTCTTTCGTCTCCGTTTCACAGATTCAAATCTTTTAATGGAGCCGGCGGCGTGAGCGACGCGCTGCTGCTCCTTGGTGCCATGAGGACTTGTTGCTCGCCGTCCTCGGCTCGGGGGGGGGGTAGTTGCACTCGTCACGCGGGAAACTCCCCCCCCCTCACCCGACTGGCCCAGATCATTTACTCGTCTATATCTGCAGTTTATTTACGCACTTTAAAGACTCCTCTGCTCGGCTGTCGACGCTCGTTAACTCCGACCTTCTTCCCCTCAGTGGAAGCATGTGCGTATTCACTGTAATGTATGATAATCAATTTCCATAGCTGGGTAATGAATGCATCTCTTTGGGCCTTTTCCCATACAGACAGGCTGCGTGACTCAGATTGTCTTTTCTCTAACGCAGCTTGACACCCAACGCCGCACAAGAGCATATGTGTTCAACAATTAGCCAAAGACCTGCAGGCTCACGCGTTCAATCATTTATTGTCGTGCGAGGGGGGGGCAGCAGCTCGCCGTTTCTCATCTCTGCCATTCATCCAAGTCGTCACACAAACAGGAGAAGAAGAAAAGGTTTCCAACGCAAATCTTTCTGGCAGAAATTAACTCATCATCAAACCTTTAGGAGCAAGAGTAGAGTTTACAGATTCCTCTGGTACAAATCAGAATCCACAAAGATCTGGACCCGAGTTCATAAAGTATTTAGCATGTCACCCGTTAGGTGTCCGACCCAGTGCCGGACACGGTCCCATTCGCTTTCATATAAACGTTCGTACTCTACGAGTCCGTCCACCTGCAGCAGCTTGAGTTACACACTCACATAATTATAGACTCCAAAAATCCCCAGAATATCAAGGAGGCATGCAGTGTGTCATCCGATGTCAGGACCATGATTCAGGGTATATTTGGAGAGGCTGGAAACAGAGCCGGATCCCGAGTCGCCATGTATAAATAGTGGTGAACATTGGGGGGGGGGCGGGGGGGGCACGGAGCCTGATGAAAGAGACTGAAACATGATTTACATTCAGCGCGCACAAGGCCGCATTGTGAAAGAGAGGCAGAGGGTGAGGAAGGTGAGGGTAGAGATTCAGAGTGAAGCAGCAGGGGGGTGGAGGGGGGGGGGTGGGAGGGGATCCAGATGAAGAGCAGGTTCACATTTGAGCAGGTGAAGCAGGTCAGCGTCATCAGTGATGATCCGATTCCTCAGGCTCCTTCTCAATCTGCTGTTTTCTGGAGAACTCTGACTCCACGGAGACGAGTGGAAGTCTGTCTCCTTCAGCCCGAGTTCCAACTGGGATCGTCAGGAGAAGATTAACACAACATCTATGATATATATGTACAGATTATGAAGTATAAAGTCTTATAAGGACCAGAGCGAGGAAAACAAATACTGAGCTTTGAGAATAGTCGTCATAATACGAGAATAAAGTCTATTATATAAGTTGTAATTTAATGTGAAATCTTTCTTGCACAATCTGGTAAAACCTCTAATACACACTAATAATAATGTAGTGCTGATGTGTGTAAATTGTAAAATTATATATTTTATTATTTTTGAATAATATATACTTTCTTTACTATTCTTGTAATATTAAACAGCTTTTTTTCTAGTTATATTACAACTTTATTCTGGGAATCTCTGATCTTTTATCCCCTAAGTGGTCCAGTATATCATTATTATTATATGAGTGAACATATTTAGTGTACTTCATTATTCATGTACATATATCGCTGTTCTTGCAATATTTCATCATAATGAACATGATGTTATGCGATATTAATGTAATTGCCTTTTGAAGCAGTTATTCAGCAGATATAAGCAGCTCATATAGAACATCACTTCCTATATTTTGTGTTTTAGTTTTGTGCCTTTTGCTTTCTCTAGTTTTTTTTATTGAGTTTGCTAATCTACTTAATTAAATTCCACACATCATAGCCCCTTAAAATGTCTGATATCATTATCTGTTACATAAATAAAGATATATATTCTGGTCGAGCACCCGTCCAGTCTGTGTTAATCATCTACTAATGTCCCCGTTAGGTTCCCAGCAGTAAACACACACCGCGGCCCATCAGCTTTGAAACTCAATCACTGGACGTCAGTCAGGGTTTAATTTCCCTGCTGCTCACTGGATCTGGGTCAGATTTGTCTTTTGCAAATGGACCCGTACGTCACCCTCCTCTCCCTCGACAGCTCCACTTTGTGAGCACGCCACTTAACCCTGTGGAGATGCAGGATGAAGCACTCAGACGCCGGCTGCAGGCTGGTGTTACTGTGCATGTTTGGTGAGTAGAGGGGCTACTGACTCCGATCCACTGTTTTCTTGAGGCCTAGTCGCACCAGAGAGCAGCACAGTCACATGACTCCTCATCTTTACATAACATTTGGCTCTAGAGGTTTTGGGGACCCTGAGGACGAGTTGCAATACGTTCTTTGTGAACTCTTCAGCTCCCTTTGCTTCCCTGACCAGCCTTATCATGAAGGAGCAGCCTTTTCTTTCCTCGTCTAACCATCTTCTGTGATGCTCTGCTCCTTTATATCCTTTAAATCGCCCGGTGTAATCATTTTAATTGAAAAACTGGAAATAGATCCACGTTGCCAATACACTGGACTGCCCCCTGGCTTTCCTGTAGCGAAGCTGCCTCATGAGGGGCGTGCAAGTGAAGCTCAAAATAGCAGCAGGGTTAGTCATCTCCTCCAAGCGCTCCGGTGAAGCTGCTGGTGCTGGCCAGCAGCGAGAGGCTGTGGTCGTGCCGGGCAGATCCCAGGTGCAAATGTGTGAGGATCAAACAGTCGGGCGTGTGAAGGTGAACTGTCGTGGCTGCACAGTTGGTTTTAGATGTTTGGGGAACGCAGAAGCAAGAGAAAGTATTTGGATATTAAACTTCTGTTCACACATTTGTCTGGAATCGCTGACATCTTGGCCGATCTGACCTTTAAGGGCTCGAACAGACGGAGAGTCCAAAATTGAATAATTAGTCGACCTATTAGTTATGTTGCAATATCCTTCTAACTTTATTTTCTCTCTGCTGTCGGAAAAACTGCTCATTAAAATAAAAAGAGCTTCTCCACTTCCTCCCACTATCCAGAAGTGGAGCCAAAATATCCTGGATTTCAACGCAGCCATCTTGAGTCTGCACTGTTGCATTCTGGGAACGGAGCCACAGTCGCGAGGTGCTGTCGATGCGAGGTGGACCAATCAGGAGTCAACACTACAAACATGTCTTGTTCACAAACTGAGTGAAATTTGCAAAATGAAAATTCGCGAGCTCGTAAAAACGTTATTTTCCATCTGTACCTTTAGCGGTTAGCATCCTTTCCGTCCCAGGTTTGTTCCTCTTCTCGTGGAACTGGTTTAAAAGAGCAAAAAAACAAAGCAGGAACAACGCCGCTGTTCGTCAAGTGGATCTTAGGGACTCTGTGAATCTTTGACAGGACGGCACCACGAATGCTGCCTGAGGGAAAAACTCTGACTAAATGTTGCATCATGTATTCAAAAAATAAATAAATAAATAAAGAGACTACACCACAGAGCCGCTCTCACCAGCACGGGGTGCGATGAAAACACATCACCGAGATTTTTGTGTGTCAAAAAACTGCCAGGGAGGAAAATGAAGCGCAAGCTGTGACCGGAGCAGCAGAGCTCGGTGCCCTGGGCTTATTTATCCAGACAGGCTTTTGTAATGGAGAGCTCCAGCATCAAAATAGCTGTGCTTTGTTTGTGTGTCGCCACAAATGTGCATGATGCTTCCTTTTAGCTCCGGATCGCTACATGTCTGTTTGTTCGTTTTCTTTTGCCCAACTTATTATTTTCCCCCGACTCCGTCTGGGTTTTCTGCTTTTAATTAATTCTTTCTGTCCTCTCTCGACATCTGTATCCCTCCTCCTGTAGTTCATCAAGTTTGTTTTCTGCATCTGACTGTTTTCCATCTCGTGTAATACCATTCTCTGTCTGTCCGATTCCTTCTTCTCGTTTTCTGGCCTCTGGCCCAGCTCGCTCTGTTCGCCTTCTGTTTGCCCATGAGTGCTTGAAATATTGATGTGGGCGGCCCTCGCCATGTCTCTGTTTAGTCTAATAAAGACGGCCGATGGAGGATTGAAAACCGAAAAAGAGAAAGTATTTGTAATTGCACTGGAATGCAAAAGGCTTATGGCTCCAAACAAAACAATGTCCAAAGAGTCGACGCAGAGAAATAGAGAGAGAGTGGAAGTGAAGATGAGCTGACCTTGGAATGAACAATGCTTCTGGTTGCATAACAGCGATGAAGAGGAGGAGGTGATAGACGAAGATGATTATCCTTGAGATCAAAATTCAAGCCCGTGATGTTTTTTACTTTTGTTCATCCCTGTGCTGCTTTTATCAAAGAGCACAAGTCTGCAAAACTTGGACATCAAATTAAAACGTCCATTTAAACTACTTTAATGGATCCGGCTGCTGATCTTCCACAGATCAATCCTGCTCAGTTCAGTGTTGCAGGTGGTTTTCTTTCAACCATGTGCCTCTGAGATAAGGAAAAAGACTGATCTAATCATTTTCTAGTTGCCTGATGAACACACCAGCTGCCTCTGCTTCCTCTGCCACACCAACGTGACTGGATTGGCCGGTACCTGCACCTCAAACCCGAAATTTGATTGACCGGTGCCTCCGCTGCTGCATGAAACCTTATGCAACATGATAATATGATGTCTGAATTTGCGTTGGTTTTTGTTGTGAAACAATACATGATGGTGTCTGACTTCGGCCTGGATGATCATCCACTGGTCAGGCTGTGGTGGCCTGAGGTGCTGCAATTCAAACGTAATCTCGCCAAAATCCTGCATGTCCAATTTTGCCATAATGCTCTCTGAGCCTGAGGTGTTGTCTTTTCAGCGAAGTACATCCAAAACCTTTCAGCTCACTCGTGCTCTCGCTGCTGCTCCCTTTGTGATACGGACCCAGGCGTCAAAATATACCACAGCATGCAAAGCTTCACATGTGTGTGTTGTACAGGAACGCGTCCAAAACATCTGGATCCTCAGTGGGACCCAGTGGATTGTTTCCTGCTGTGGAGCCTCATGAGTGGAGCTCCAGAGCAGGCACTCGTATGCTGTGCCAGGCAACACTTTCACAGCTTTCACAGCCAGCTGCATTCATTCCAAGAGCTGTCACAGGGAGTGTGCATGTGGCAGGACTAACTATACAGTGTCTATGTCCACACAATCCACCGCGGACAAAGAAATCCTTAAAATGAAGGACCCAGACTCGACTTCTCTTCTTGGCAGGGTCCCTCAGTCCGTGGCCGTTCACCAGCCGGAGCTACAGTGCTACTCCAGAAACACATGTGCCAAAAGGCTGGCACTGGTACAGCTCCACAAACCAGTAGCGCCAGCAGCGAGATGCTTCCTGAAACCTCTAAATGCAAGATGTGATGATGCTTTCAGACACATGCACTGAACTCCGAAGCGGCCGAATGTGAGAACGCAAACGTCCGAGTCAGTCGCTGCGGAAAATTCACTGCAGGCTAGTGAGCGTGTTGATGACACTTTGAGCACGCAACTCAAAATTGAAGAAACTAAAAGAATGACTGAAGCTAAACATGTAAAGATGCAGACGGAAGAAAGGCTCCACCCCTCACCTGAATGTTTCCTGCAACACAACTTGGATAAAGAGGACGTTGCAGGAGAGCTGCCTCAGCACGAAGAGGGAAGAGAAAGGACAATAGAAAGAGTTGGAGAGAGACAGAGAAGGTAGGGAAAGAAAGAAAGAAAGAGAAGGAGCAGTCCCTGAATAAGATCGTAAGTGTTTAAGAAGTACATTTCGCGGAGGTGGACGACCATTCTGTGCCAAAATGTCACATCTAATATGGAAACCATGGAGACTATCGATTCCAGCTTCTCCAGCTGCTCCACCAACTCCTGCAAAAAGCACTCGGAGCAATTTCGGAGCTATCTGAGAGGGAAGTGGTCCGGTGGAGCAGAGACGAGTCGACGTGGGACAAATATAATCACTGCTTCAACCTTGAGTGTAGAACCAGATTCAGGCTAAACGTTACTACACAACGCACCATCCAGAGTCCAGAGGAATAGAAAGCTCAGGGTTGTGGAGTAACTGACTTATGAGAGTGACATCTTCTGGACGGAGGATGACACGCGAGGGGAGAGGGGGAGGACATTTGCGGAGAGGGAGGCGGACAGCTCTCCCCCCCGAGACTCTCCGCTCGCCACGACCACCACGTCACAGTCTGACCAATTAGAGTCAAGGGGGGGGGGGGGGGCGGGGTGTGTCACGTGGGCTGTTCCTTCACACCGTGGTTCCACCGGCGCCGATCCGACCCGGCCTCTTTGTGGCCGGCTGTCGCACATGAAATGATCCCAGATGGCCTGAGCTGATTTCATTAGCTGAGCTCCTTTATAAGAGGATAATTATTTTTATTTTTTGATTCTTTCATCGGGATTATCTCTCGTGACAGGCCGGTCCATTTAGACAGATCTCACCAAGCTCTGTCCCTTATTAACTCTGTCAGTCTGTTGGAGATGTGCACACACACACACACGCATACACCACCACCCTTCTTCCTCCTTCCTCGGTGGCAGCCTGTGCCAGAGAGAACATATGGCAGGGACTCACAGCTCGGTAGCACTTGGTGACGCGCGTGTGACACATTTTGCCGCCGCTGCTACTGTTCATCTGCTTATTATATCTCATACAACCGATCTGGTCTGGTCGGGGGGGATCGTAAAGCACGAGATATCTGTGGTAAACTCCAAATATTGGTCAAATGAACGATCTGACAAAAGCGAACACTTTTCTGAAAGTCTCTTATGTTGTCGTACTGAGGCTGAACATGAATGCCTTCTTCAATAGTGTCCAAATCGATACACAATCCAGTTTGAATGTTCCGCCGCTGCCGCTGTCCTCTTGTTCTCTGAGGCTTCACGTCCTTGACCAGCTTTGTGAAGGGCGTCATTATTTTTTGTCAACAGAATCGCTGCACATTGTCAACCTCTCCGCGCACGCTGTTTTTCTCTGGCTCTTTGTGTGGCATCTTCCAGACAAGAAAATCAAACAAAGAAAGCTTTTCTTCTGCCGGTAACACAAATAACTTGGGGGCCAATTTCCATCTTAATCTATTTTGGAGAAACCTGCTTATTCTCAGCTCTCAGATTCCGAGCTCTGTTGTGCTTCTGTGCCAAATGCAGCCGTGGAGGATCGCTCAACATGGTGTGGTGCTAGAAAACCAAACTAGATCATATGGTTTGTCGTCCAAGGGATAGTGAAAAGGACACAAATTATTATTAATATTATTATTTATTTACATATATGAAAAGTCTTATATTTCAAAGATTTCCTGTGTGAAAAAGAAAGATAATAATGAAAAGTAATGATGGTCAAACGTGACTTTGCAGCCCGAGCACAGTGAGTGAGGTTTATACCACCCGACCTATTGACACACTTATTGAGCATATTTCCTTCTGCTCAGTTAATTGACGAACAAAGTGTTGAACTGACGAAGCGTCGATGCTCCAGTTTGAGACACCGTGGAGATTTGGGCTCATTTGCTGTATCTCCCTTCCTCACACACGCAGCACACAGCCAGTCCTGCAGTGGGATTGTTCCATCTGCTGCGGTGCATCTTAGAAATATCAATTTAATGTATCGAGAGAAATATAGGTTCACACCCACACAGCATATGCATGATAATTCACAGCGCAAGATTAAACAAGCTCCACGGAAAAAACACCGAACGGAGAGAGATGGTGTTCACATCTGGAACGAGCTGGGATGAAGGCCAAACTCACATGCACACAAATGCTTCACATCTGGCCGATAGAACATCCTCACAGCTTGTGCACTTAATCCTCTCCTGAGCAGAGGCCGATGTAGAAGAAGTGGTTTAATACCAGAATTCAGACTGGGAGCACTGGGGAGCTGTGGTCAGCAGCCAGTCTGAACGTTTGCTCAGTGATTTGACTTTCATTCGACGTGAGTGCGACTTCAGCAAGAGAGGGAGAATAACAGAGGCAGAAAGGGAGAGATTGTGTTTACAACCCTGTTTTATCACAGTGTGTGTGTGTGTGTGTGTGTGTGTGTGTGTGTGTGTGTGTGTGTGTGTGTGTGTGTGTGTAGGAAAATATGGGGATTTGTTAAACAGGATTTCTGAGAACAATGTTTTGTCCTTTGGTGCATTTTTTATATAAAGCTTGAAACCTTCAGCAGATAGGAGACTAATCTGTGTGTGTGTGTGTGTGTGTGTGTGTGTGTGCATGTGTGTGTGTGTGTGTGTGTGTGTGTGTGTGTGTGTGTGTGTGTGTGTGTGTGTGTGTGTGTGTGTGTGTGTGTGTGTGTGTGCATGTGTGCGTGTGTGTAGTTGTTGCATGTTTGTTGTCACTCTGTGTTGACGCCCAGCAAGAAGCTGTCAGAAAAAGGCTGCTCTGGGGAACGCATTTGATTTGCAAATGAAAGAACACACACACGCACATTTGCAGACGCACACACACGGTTCTATATGAGCACACAGACACAGGTGTGTTTGTTCCCCACGGGGATGATTTGCAACTGAATAGGCGTGTTGCTCAGGCTGACTCCAAAATACTTCCATGGGAAAAGCACGAGACCATTTTGTGATGGGATTAAACCTGCAGCAAAGCAAGTACATGATTATACAAGTACTTCTACACAAGTGAACACACCTGTATACACCAAGGACATGTCATTCACCAGGCATGTACTCTATCAGGTCTCAGATAAAGTAGCTCTATTCAAATTCAACCAAATGCTGTTTGCACTAACTCTACTGTTCCAAGGTCAGCACTCTGTACACTCGAACACGTGACTGTGTGTTTGTGTTCGTGTGTGTGTGTGTGTGTGTGTGTGTGTGTGTGTGTGTGTGTGTGTGTGTGTGTGGTTTTGACCTCTCCAGGTGTTTCCTCTGATAGCTCCCTCTCTCTCTCTCCTACCAGGAAGTGACAGCCGTCCCAACCTCTCCGTCCAAACGTGTGACGTCCAGTATTCTCCCGTCAACAGATCCGACCATGGCCTCACCGCAGGACTCCTCTCTCTGTGAGTACTTTCTTGTTTATGGGGGAAATGTATCGTTTAAAAAGGGAGTTTCAAAGTTTAGAGAAAGTGTTGATGCAAAACGGGTTGTGTTTAATCATTAGTCCGGCGGCCGAGTGCATTTGCATCGTGGTTACACTTCACTGTCAAGCCAGCGACCGAGGCGGCCGAGTGCTTAATGCAGTGGTTTGTCCCATTTGTTCTGTGAGATAACCATTTGGCAGAAAGCAGCTTTTGAAAACTGGAGAGTTCTTTGCCAGATAAGACTGTGCCTCCCTGGCAGCTTTTTTAATGGGAAGCCAGGGGCTCGCCGGGCGCTGTGCTTCCATTACCGCGATAGCAACAGTGTTGAGGCTGCAACCAGTTTGTTTTCCACCGACGCTGATAGCACAGATGGAGCTTACAGTGGGAGTTACAGTAGCTCTGCATGGAATCACAAACACAAGCACTGGAGGGAGCGAGGTCTAGATATCGGCCTCTGAGGTGTTATAGATCAGGGAGTCAGTGTGTGTGTGTGTGTGTGTGTGTGTGTGTGTGTCTGTGTGTGTGTGTGTGTGTGTGTGTGTGTGTGTGTGTTCGTGTGTGTGTGTGTGTGTGTGTGTGTGTGTGTGTGTGTGTGTGCAAGGGAAAGAGGATGAAAGACTCAAAAATCTAAACCCTGGAATCAAAGAATTTTTAATTTAATACACACACTGTTTTATCACAGTGTGTGTGTATGTGTGTGTAGGAAAATATGGGGATTTGTTAGACAGGTTTTCTGAGAACAATGTTTTGTCCTTTGGTGCATTTTTTAAATAAAGCTTGAAACCTTCAGCAGATAGGAGACTAATCTGTGTGTCTATGTTTGTATTTGTGTGTGTGTGTGTGTGTGTGTGTGTGTGTGTGTGTGTGTGTGTGTGTGTGTGTGTGTGTGTGTGTGTGTGCAAGGGAAAGAGGAAAAAGGATTCAAAAATTCAAACCCTGGAATCAAAGAATTCTTAATTCTAGTTATTGAATCATAAACACTTGCCCCATGAGAGTGGTCCACAACAGTAAAATCATGAGGACTGAAACCAAAACATCAAATGGGTAATATATAACCAATTCATATTACAATCTTTGACCTTTTTATATGCGCTGTGTTTTCTGTTGTGTGCTTTGGCAAAACATTCGA
>NC_083658.1:3102084-3197084 GCF_963576545.1 Limanda limanda | reverse complement strand
AATGAAACGCCCACATAAACGTTACTCCAGGGGATTATGTTCTCTTGTGTTTCTCCACTGAATAGGTGCTCGCTCACACCTCCTCAAATTCCTGCCTCGTTAACGCACAGCTTGAATACCTCCATTTATTTTATGAATCTTTTAACGAGACAACTAATTGACCTTGTGTGTTTTCATAAACGCTAATAAATCTCCAAACCTCATTTTATGTTCAATTTCTGCACTGTACTAAAACCGGCTGCACAGATGTTCCAGAGGCTGCTGCGCCTCCATACGTGTGTTGCCTGTTGATAACATATTTAGGTTTTTGAACATGGGTCCCTATCTTCTCAGTTTCCCTGTTGTTTATGGAGCTCATGCATCCATGTGGTGGAGGCCGTGGAAGGCGACTGCACGATGGACCTCAGATTCAGTCCTTCGTCCACGTGGTGCCGTGCTGCTCCCGGTTGCACCAGCGCCCCCTGGTCACCCACATGTGTCTCTGCCTCCTTGCTGCTCTACTCACTTTAACAAAAACTGTGCTAATCGCATTCAGCGTTCAATTTTCCGAGAGTTATTCCACTCACTTGTGTGTGAGCTCCCTCTGTTTGCGGATCTTCTCAGGTCCCTTCATTAGGCAGTCTGCAGCCGTGTGTTTATTTTCCACTTTAGGAACAGGAAATCCATGTGCAATTTCAGTGGGATTATCAGCAGAGTGCAGCTTCCTCCACAAGCCTGATAACCACGCTTCTCTCCTGCGATGTGCTGCCGGCGGCACCTCGCGGGGGGGGGAGAACACCTTGTGTTTCCTATGTGAGTTCGGTAAACAGCCATGATCGCAGCTAATAATGTGGAGAGAGCAGTCAAACATGCCCTGATTCCTGCAGGGTTATGTAAGCCAGCTTCTCCCCGGTATTGTCAAGAAGGATGTAGGTTGAGGAAGAGTGAATGAAGGCCCCGGGCTGATCAGACACAAACAGAAGGTCACTTGTTTTAAAGAGGACCTTTGACTCCGCTTCAGGGAAACATATGTCCAGGAGAGACGGATGAAAAACGGAGGAAGGAAAGGAGGAAACACAAAGAAAGAATATCAATATGAGTTACTATCCTTCCAAGCATCGATTAACTGCTTGAGTGTTTCTTTATCATCAATGGATTTCTGCTCAATATTCTCAGGCTTCTGCACAGCAAGACCCTGACATTCTGCATTTGTTGCAGAGAGTTAACGTCCAGAAAGGTTCAAACTCCAAAACAGGGTTTCACAGGGAGAAACGTTAGTTAAACCAGAATCCTAATGGCAGAGAAAGCAAATAAGCACGATATCCAAAGTGTTTATTACAATCTGTGCAATAATATCACTCGCCCATCGACTGCATGTGGAGTTAATCATTAAATGTCACACCGTGATATTTAACAAGCAGAGATTCCAAATGCCACTCGTCTCCCCACAGTCTGCTGCATGGATTCCTATTCTCCAGCTCACAGTGTGGGACGTCTGTGCAATAAGTCCACTGTGACATAAGGTTAAGGGCATGTTGGGTACCTTGATACTTGACACTAAGAAAAGCCAACCCACATCCACCTACCCTCTCCCCCACGTCCATCCTATTTTTTACGAAGGGGGACTTCTAAAATAAAATCAGCTGTCACTGGATCCCTGGGCCACTCTGAGCTGTGGAGCTGGAGCTGGTCTCCGAGCCTCGCTGTCCGTCTCTGCCCAGGATCGGCTCTCTGTGTCGGGCTGAAGCTCCTTTCTTTTCCTGGAGTTCCTAGACAACCCTTTTCTGTTCTGTTGGATTGTACCGCTGCTTGACGTGAAGAGCGACCTGCGCGGTTTCAGGAGGTAAGAGATGTTGGCTCTCGTAAAAGCTCTTTCCAATGAGATTTCCCATCTAAGCAGAAGTGGAAGGAGACAAATTGGATGCGGTAGATGACATTTTACCTCGTAATGAATTGGTTCGATGTGCTCGGGCTACATCTGTTGCGTCAAATCAGCAACAACATGAGAGCGGAGGGCTTGGTTTGTGTCGGAATATCAAATCGAAATGAGATGTGATATTGCAATATGTTTTCTGTGATTCCACGAGGGTTTGGGTTTTCTCATAAAATGCACAGCTGGCACTTCCTATTTCCTTCCACAGGATATAATCAGCAGGATCCGGAATATTCTGAGAGCACAGCGAATCAAAGTGCGTAGCCTTATAGCACAAGGAAGCACTCCAGGGGAACCCGGGCTCCGGGTCCAGAAGTTCTTCTGACGGATTTGACAGCTCAATTATTGTTCCTGTTTTGCTCTCATCGGTGAGGAAGAAATCACCCTGCATGGCTGACATTTCAATTAGCGCGGCTGGTTTCGTCTCCCCTGTCAAACGCCTCGGTCAGTAAGTACAGAACAGAGAATTGTGTTCCTCGGTTCCTCGGTTCCTTGGTTCCTCGGTCCCTCGGTTCCTCTGCGATGAGGAGACGACCTCCTCCTGACACAAACCTGTGGGCCTTGATTTAACTTTTGCTCTACAATGCTATCAACTCTGAAGTCCCTTCTTCTTCCTCTTCTCTCTTTCCTGGTGCACCTCGATCATCTCTCCCCCTTACCCCCCCCCCCCCCCCCCCCAACGCCACCCTACACCCCATCACTCTTGCTGGCCGCCTCAGCACTGACAGGGAGGTCAATGGTCCGTGGACGGGCTCAATATAGAGACTGAGTCATGCATACCGGCAGCAGCATGACCTCCCCTGTTGACTGTTTCCCGGGCCTCACCCGCCTCCATTAACCCCCCCCCACCCGGTGCCAGACTTAAAGAGATAAGATGCTACTTGTAAAACTGTGAGAGGAGGAAAACAGGAGCCAGAGTTTGGGTTACACATATCCTCAACCTGATTCCAACCATAACAACGTAAAAATGTCCTCATCACGACCCTCAATCAATCAAACCTTATTTAAATAGAACCTTTCAAATGGAATAAAAAAAAACCTAAGATGTTAAAAAACAGAACTTAGAAATGAGTTTAAAATACAGATTTAGAGACTAATTCATACAAAAGAAATAAATAGTAGAGAAAACGCCAATAAAGGAAAATTTAAATGATAAAATATTTTGAATCTAAACTAGAATTTGACTCAAAGAAAGTAGAATATAATAAATAGTCATGATTAAAAGATAAATATACATAATAAAACCGTAAAAGACTAAATATATGGGATTTCATTGACGTGCCCACACCTCCTCTCTGCGTGAATCTCCTTGTTCCTTGTTTCAGAGGAACATGACGCTGCAGACGGAGCCTGTTTATAAAAAGACAGAGTTTATCTTCCTCCCGCTGGAGCCTGGTTACCTCACCGCCATGCTATGGCACATTTGTATCCCATTCTCAGAAGCCAGAGATATCCTAAGCGCTGTGACAGCTCCAGACCATGACGTGAACATGTATCTCGGCTGATAAAGGAGGGCATTATCCTTGTGTTGCTGTCATCGGGCTGGCGTTCGCTCACACCGCAGCCTCAGGTGTAGGGTTTCTGACCCATATTTATAGGATGTGCTGGTTATTTTCAGATGCTCCTGTCTCCGGCAGCTTTATCTCTCCCCCCCCGATGGGTAAGGGGTCACACTAACATACCAGATGCAGCAGAGAGCGAGGTTCAGAAAACTCCTCTTTAGGGAAACACGATTTTGATGAATATTGATCAAACATCAGCTAGTAGGGAACATATTGTCTTTCTCAGTAGAATGTATCACTATGGGTAAGGCATCCAGGAAGTTGACCTGCAGTTAATAATTCATTCAAAACAATTAGATGGTTCACTGTTTCTCATCAGGATGTAAAAGTGGATTTTGCAACGTTTCCTCCATTTTTGCACTTTCCAGCTTTTCCGTGTGCTCAGAGGTCGACGTGTAAACAGGAGCCGTGACTCAGCACAGCTGTGGTCACACACTGTGGCCTCTGTCAACATGAACTCCAGGTCTACACTTCTTCCAGGATTGAAGCTTAAATATTCTGGATACAAACGGAGCCATTTTGCTCATTTGGAGCATTATTAATATGATGTGTATACTTTGACTTTTCAGTTTGGTCCATGTCCCGTCCACTAACATGGAGGAGGCCTGGTTTCCCAAGTGGTCAAGTCGGGGGAGATCAAGATATTTTGGCTTCACGTTCGTAGAGCAGTCGTGTCGTCTATCTCTAATATTAAGATATTATTAAACTTCCTACACAGTCGAGATAAAAAATCAATCTCTACAACTACAGAGATCGATACCAGTGGGTGTTTGACTCCTTCAGTTTGATGACGTGGAGCTATATGGAGCCAGGGTCAGGTTGTACTATAGGTGGGAGAGAGAAGCATCAAGCTATCTTTTCCTACGCAGCCGAGCATGAACCTGTGGTATGTACTAATCCAGTGAATGTGATACTAATCTCCATTCTACGACTCCAGCGAGGGGACCTTCACCACAGGAGCAGCTGCTGCAACACGTCTTAAATAAGCACGAATCAGAGCGATACTCACCCGCACTTTGAGCCCAAATTACACAGACACACGATATAACGCGAGCACCTATATCGTGAAAACAACACAACACGAGGGCGACTCTCCAAAGTGTCAAAAGGTCAGAGTGTGAGCACATAATGAGAGCGAATCGTTTCTGTTGGTGCGCTTTCATCCCACGGTGCCGTTGCCTGGAGAAAGAGGAGAAGCTGAAAGCTGAAAGGTCCAGTGTGGGAGTGTGTCGAGCTCCAACGCAGCCCTCTCTCTCTCTGTTGCCTAACGATGCTTTGTAGCGCAGAAAAGTCAAATGTAGAATCAATGGGCTCCTCTAATTGGCTCTCCGCAGGGATGTGCCGTGCAACGTAGAGTGGTGCTTTGTGATTGATGAGCGGCGGGTTTGGTTTGGTTGCCGGCCTCTGACTGGGTCGTCTTCTGACTCAGGACGGGATCAGGAAAATCAAAAAACACCAATAAAGCTTTAACACTTTGGATTCCAAGCTTCTGATTTGCTTTTATTTCCTTTCCTTGTATTTAAGAGGCAGCGGTGTAATAATGTCATATTTTAAAGGGGTCATTCTCGCTGAGTGATGACAGAAAACTCGTAAACTCAAAAGCCTGATTAAAAAAGGTCAAGATCTGCTGAGTGCAATAAGAAGGTGGAGAATATCAGCGTCATCTCTCGGAGTTTAGTTTGTCGATGGAGGTGATGCTCGTCTTCATTTTAACGGGTTGTGCTTCTCTGTGTGTGCAGCTGCAGGTGGCCCAGGACATCCGGAGGACAGGGTCCCGAGCGCCGAGGACCAGGAGGCCGAGCCGGTGTCGGTGAAAGAGCGTCTGGCCATGTATCAGGCGGCCGTGTCCCAAAAAGAAACCAGCGCCTCCTCCTCCTCCTCCGCTGCGGTAAGACGATAACACACACAGGATGTTACCAGAGACGAAAGAGAGGAAGTCGCCCCGGAGCACAAGTCGTATACAACGCGTGGACTCGGCCGTGTTTCCATTAATGTGACAGTGTGTGATATACATTGCTGATGTTTATGGCCACATTTGTGTGGTTTAGAAACGCCCAGGGTGAGTCTACGGTCCTGCTGAATGGAGGAAGGAGTCAGTAGATTATAGGAAAATACAGCCTCCACACAGGATGGCAGTTTGAGTCCTTTCCCAGCATGCATTGAGAAAATCATAATGGCTTCACTTCAGCTGGAGCCACTTGAGTCACTGTGACCTTCAATGTCTCCAGCGCTGAACTCAGAGGGAAATATTTCACTTTTACTCCACAACATTTGTCATGGACTTTATATAAAGAAAGATAAAATATAATTAGCTTCACCTCCTTTTTATATTCTCATCTGTTAACATGGAGGCGGATGTTGTTATGAGCACCATTAACCACTGTACACTTAAGTTGGTTTATTTTACTAGTAGATCTGGTAAAAATATAAGTATAATTTCAATGTATGAAACAAAAACAGGGAACATAATTGAACATATTTACTTTCAAATGAACTTGCTGCAAATCGACAAAGAGCGTTTCCCACGGTCGGTGAGCAGCCGATTTAATCTTTCCACATCATCCGCACAAACAAATTATTACGCAGTTTGCACAAAAACAAATGGACGACAGTGTGTTCATGTTTGAATCACCGAGTGGTAAAATACCAGATGTCAGCAAACAGATCTCTGCCACATTCGTCAGTACATGTGTTGATATTGTGCTTTGGATTCAGTTTCATCCGTCTGCTCTCCTCTCTGAGCAAACCCCAAAGTCATTATTTAATTCAACAGAAGAGACGAGCCCCCTCTCCCATGACTCGTCACATGACCTCTCATCTTGTGAAGGTCATTTCCCCCCCGACAGGGAAACACTCTAAACTACCGAGCCCACTATCTAATCATTAGTCTCATTAGCAGCAATATAATAATGTCTTATATAATTATAATATAGCATTCACTGGGGCCATTTTTCTGCATTTGTTATCCTCTTTTAACAGGGCACCCTAAAGCTCACCTAGCAGGCCAGGCTGTGACTCAGGGGGGAGAGCGGGTCATCCACTTACCAGAAGGTCAATAGTTCGATCCCTGGTGCCTCCAGTCTGCATTCTGCAAGTGTCTTTAGGCAAGATACTTAACTGCAAATCTCTCCGGCAGGGTCTGAGTGGCCATCGCATTTACATCTACCCAGTGGTGGATCCAGGGTTTTTCTAAGTCAGGGGCCACAACTCACACAGAGGGGACAATTCTATGTCCAACATCCAGGCACTGATTCAGTAAGGTGCACATTCAAGTCATTTCTTGTTGAATAAGCAACGCGTTATTCAATATGGTTGGAACATAAAAAGCCAGAGCAGTTTCTTTTTGATTTTTATTGAATTCTTTTTGAATTGTTAGAGTGATATTTCTCCAGAAGTCACCTTTTTAATCTGATTTAATCAAACACACATGCAGGGAGAGTCTCATGCACATAAACACACACAGACACACACACACACCTTGTTGCAGAAAGGGTGTTTAAAAGGAAAAACACACAACCGTCAGTCACTGTGTCAGTAATGTGAGGAAGCTTCCACATGAAGCCACATACTTTTCATTTCTGAACATCCATGTACCGAGGACAGAGATCCTCCGCGGCTGTGAAGAGCCGCCACGCACTTTGTAAAACCCAAAGTCCGACTGCGTGAGCCGTTAGTCAGCCAAGGTCGTCTGCTCTGTTTCTAAAATAAAGCTTGGCCAACTGGAACACGTGTGTTTGTCCCTGTGTAAACTGTGGCCTCCATCACAATACTGTTATATCACAAGCAGGCGGATGTTATACGTGCGGAGGAAGAAAAATTATATGAAAATACACTTGTATTGTAACAGACTCAATATAAGACAGTAAGAAGGACGAGTATTTTATTTATAATTTATTTGGGTTAAAGTCAAATCTTTTTCAATGTCCATCAGGTCAGGTCACACTGGTGCTGCCCCCCTCTGGTGACTGTGTGCATGACAGGACAACCCAGTCGCACACTTGTTTGCTCATTTGCATTAAAACCATGAAGCTCTGGACTCGAACCAGCATCCATCCTCTGACACCGTATTGGGCCATTTGTGCTTTGCTTTATAATTCAAAATATTACGTTTTCAAAATATGAATATAGAGAAAAAAAGAGATTACAATTTACAAAATAAAATCATTAATAGATGCTATAATCAAAGCTCCACCGTGCAGCGGTATGTAGCCACAGGGCTGCGTAGCAACCAGCCTCTTGAGGCCGAGCTTTACAGAGCAGACGAGATGTTAACATCACGCAGAGGAGCCTCGAGAGGCTGGTTGCTTTTTAGTAATGGCTGTAACGCTGTAATTATCCTTAAAAGAACGAGCACTGGACCAATTCAACAAACCCTCGATGGTCTGATAACACCAATAGAGAAACTCCTCCCCAACAACCCACACTTCAGGCCGGTGATTGCCGCAGCTTTCCCTTTTCCATCAGTGGATCCTCGGTGTCAGGCCTCATGTGGTGGCTGCTGACAGCTGAGAGTGGATGGTGTGTGTGTCTGTGTGTGTGTGTGTGTGTTGGGGGGTTGTTTGCCCGACAGATCTGCATGTGGGTCTTGTTTTCCCTCCCCACATTGTGCAGCTGTTGTCTGCGTGTCCACACGATTGACAATGTGTCTCTGCGTCTGTCCGGTCTGACATCCAGAAATGATAAATTACCCAGGGTATCATGTAGAAGCTGCTAATTTACAACAACAAACAGTCTCATCGTGATGACTTATCGCACAGAATTTACATTTTGTAAGTGTTTTATATTTGTTTTCTTAAATTTGCAATGTTTGTTCCCTTTTTCTAGCTATGTTTAGGCAGATAAAGTAAAAGTAGTATATTATAAAAACCTAATCAAATCCAAAATCTTCTACCACCATTAATAGAAAGGTTAAACTTATTTCGCAGATTTCTTCAAACGTGGTACAAAGGATCATTTTGCACTGAAAAGATTTGGGGGCTCAAGGTCAAAGGTCATGGTGCCCTCATGTTTTGAATGCATCTGCAGTACTCAGAGTTCAAACCTCATTCTTATCGTATCTCTAAATGTAACCAAACAAACCAAATCAGCTGTGTGGGATTCTCCAGGACTGAATTCGGTGCTTATGTCTAATTTGGTTGTAATCATTCTCATTATGGGCGATTTTAACAGACTCCGTATTCAAACATGGCCTCATGCGTCCTGGAGGGATGTTGTGTGACTGCTAGTTTAAATGAGGGATGTGGATTTGATGCCACATCGATGCAGCTGCTGGACCCTGACGTAGTGAAATATTGATAACATGGGGCTCTGCCACGAAATACCACCGAACGAAACTCCTCTGCTGTAACTTGCAAATTGCTTTGTACTCCTCACTCGCATTATAAAGAAAGAAAAACACTCACTCTCAAACACACACATGCACAAACTTTATATATTGCAATTCTCTCTCCACAAGCTATAGTGTGTGTGTGTGTGCAGAAGCTTTGTATATAAATAAATTATTAGCAAAGTAATTGAGAATCCCAGACGGAGATTATTTTATCAAATAATCTGTGTGGATTCTTGCCCAGATCTTGTCGGGTGAAGTCGGCCTCCTCCATACAGATGAGACAGTCTCCCTCTGTCCTCCTAGTCCTGCAGGGGGGGGGGACTGTTGTGTTTCACTGTTTAAAGAATCAAGTCATGAGAATCATCTGAAAGAGTTGGAAATAGACAGAAAACGTCTCTTTAGATAGATAGATAGATAGAAAGATAGATAGATAGATAGATAGATAGATAGATAGATAGATAGATAGATAGATAGATAGATAGATAGATAGATAGATAGATAGATAGATAGATAGATAGATAGATAGATAGATAGATAGATAGATAGATAGATAGATAGATAGATAGATAGATAGATAGATAGATAGATAGATAGATAGATAGATAGATAGATAGATAGATAGATAGATAGATAGATAGATAGATAGATAGATAGATAGATAGATAGATAGATAGATAGATAGATATATGGGTAGGTGGGTAGGTAGGTAGGTAGATAGATAGATAGATTGATAGATAGATAGATAGATAGATAGATAGATAGATAGATAGATAGATAGATAGATAGATAGATAGATAGATAGATAGATAGATAGATAGATAGATGGGTAGGTGGGTAGGTAGGTAGGTAGATAGATAGATAGATTGATAGATAGATAGATAGATATATAGATAGATAGATAGATAGATAGATAGATAGATAGATAGATAGATAGATAGATAGATAGATAGATAGATAGATAGATAGATAGATAGATAGATAGATAGATAGATAGATAGATAGATAGATAGATAGATTACTTTATTCATCCCCGACGGGAAATTAAGTCGTCATAGCAGCCGGTATATTTGAATACAATAAAATACAATACAATAGAATAAAATAAAAAATATTGAGGTAGAAAGAATTAAAAAACAGAAACACAAGATAAATAGGTAGATAAGGTGCAGTGGCAAGATGATGGTAATAGTACTGATGATATGATGGTAATGTTATTGTTAGACAGTATATAAAAATAGTACAGTATATATAGTATATAATATAACATAATATATATTTATATATGATAGTAATTATACCAATATAATAACAGTATATAGTAATAATAATGGCAGCAACAGTATATATAATAATAATAGTAAATATAATAATAATAATAATAATAACATGTACACATGTATAAATATGTGTCTATAGACTAATATATACAAATAATATACAAAGAGTATGATATAATTTGATATGATATATAGTAGAGGTATAAATCACTTTACATTACTTGCGTATGTTTATTCATCTTGCAGTTAAATTTGATTTGCTACTCAATATGTATTTGACCTTTTTGCATTTGTCTCAGTATTTTGTATAGCTGTTACCAGCACTACATCACCTTCCCTACTGCTTTTTACAGCCGACAGCTAAAAGCTCCATCTAATCTCTGATTTGGTGCATTAACACCACGTTTAAAAAGAAAACCACCCGGGCTCAGGCCTTTGAGCTGGTTCCCAGTGTGTTTCCTGTGTGTTAAAACGTGAGCTGCGGCTGTAACCTGTGTTCTCTCTGCTCTGATGACAGATGATGATGGAGGAGTCGGAGGCGTGCTCGCTGCCCGGCGGCCTGGCCAGCGTGAAGAGACAGTTTGAGAACCAGGAGTTCACGTCTTCATCGGCCCAGTCCAGCGTCACCCAGTTTCACTTCCAGCAGAGATCCGTCCAGGTCAGAATGTAACCACGCTCACTCACATTCCTGTGGAAATGTCACCTAGACTATGATTCGTCAAATATACTGAAGACGACAGGTGAGAGGGACATTTTTCTGCGGCTTTTTATTGGAAAAACTTGGCTCTGATTGCATCTTCAAATCAAAGAGGGCACCTTGAACTGGGCCCGTCTCTCCGCCTCTGTCACGCAGCGCCTGCCAGAACGCATTAGCTGCCTGGGATGTGTCCGGATCTCAGAGAAGTAAGGTCAATACTGCCCCTCCATGCGCTCTCCCCCCATCTGCTCGTTCAGGCAGGAAGTGGAGTGCACGAGGATCTTGCTGAATGCTAAATTTTACATTACTTTTTTTTTTTTTTTTTTGGGAGTGTCTGAGTCTGTTACCGTGATGGAGTTATGCGTCCGTGCTGCAGCAGAAAACCACTTTCCACTCGGGTTTCCTCACAGGTGTAATATCCTGAGTCCTGTTTTAAAACTGGTCGTACATCAGTGAAGACATTACACTGACATAAGTGGATTCAGAAGTACAGAGCCCCCCCCCACACTCACCCGGCCTCCATGTATCTTTCATGTTAACAGCAGCGGATAGGAGCTCCGATATCTTTCATCCTCGTCACGTTGCGTGAATCTCACTGGAGGAAATGGCTCAATGCAGTTTTATATAGTTGTTGTAATCTGTTGCCGTTTCTCTCCAACACTGACGTCCTCTTTTATTGTGGAACAGAAACTTTGTAGTTCCCTAGGAAACGGCGCGGTAATGGAGAAGCATTTGTCAGCAGCCACACAGGGATTTTATGAAGCCTTTTCACGGTGTAAGAAATTACCTACTCTGCAGCTGATTCTTACTGCTCACAATAACAAGGTCATAAAAACACAGCGGCTCTTTGTGCCTTCATGGATGAGGGTGTTTGTGTGAGGTCATGCTGTCATTGGGAGGATTTTCCATATATTATGTTTTTGTCCTATGTATTCAAGATAGGTGCTGACAAAATTAGCTTTTCATTATTTGAAATCTTGGATTTTGCTGCTCCGGGAAGAGAGAAGAGGTTTTCAAGCGCAGGAAATCTGTCCAAGCAACAGCTCAGGGTTTTGAGTGAAAACGTGAAATCAATGATTCAGATAAATAAGTGAATATGGAAAGATAAAAACCATGATATTCCTTTTTTTAATGTTTGACAGGAAGTGTCCAGCTCCTCCGAGGTGATCGTGAAGAGCAGTTCCCGAGAAGTCGTCCCCTCCGCTGGAATCCTCCACACTCAACAAGAGGTGCTGGTTGTTTTACTCAAGTTAAAGTACCACAGACACAAAGTGCAGTATTGAAGTAAAAGTACTGTGTTGCGTCCCCCCCGCTGGTTATTTCAGGACTTAACGTTGCATTTTATCTAGAAATGTTGCCTTATGCTTGTAATTCCAAGCAGATGCAGCAGCACGACTCGTATACTAATGATTCTCCTCTTTCTTTTCACAGGTGGTCCACGATCAAAGAATCCACCATAACAATGTGGCCGGCAGTTACGGGAACCATTACAATGAAACAGGTTATTCTGCTCCTGCCTTTTATATTGTAATTTTCCCGTTTTTTTTCTTTTTTTTTTTTTTATCACAGCGCTGCTTGTGTCCTGTGTATTAATGGTTGTTCCCACCGTGGCTGAATAAGGGATGAGCTATGAAAATGAGTCGGGAGTGCAGATGATTTCCTATTCATTGCATAGCTGCAAATCTAATCAGGGCAGAGTCAGGAAGGTAAAATATTGGAAAGTGGAAATTGGGCAATCACCGCTGCATGGTTTCAGAAAATGAAAACTACTCAGGTTTTTAATGAAATGATTTATTTCTCTGTCCAATCCCCCTGAGCTCCCTCACTACGAATGACTTAATGAGGCAGCCTTCTTCTGGTGTCTAATTCAGTTATGCTTGTCGGAGGAGAGGACCCACCAAAGGTTTCCACTCAGGCTTTGAAGCAGCAGTATGAAAAAACCATTGAGGAAGCAGCACCAGCCAAGGAAATTAAGGTAATGATGCCGTCTGTTTATCTAAATATACGACAGTTTGGGAGGTTTTCTTGTATCGTATCGGTATGAATATGGGGCCCCATCATGAAATCATCAAAAGGAAATTGCGCGTGCCACCGGTTGATGGAAAATAAATTGGAGCGGATAAAAGACCTCATGTCATTACACAGCCAAAGTCTGAAACTTTAAAAAGGCAAAATCCCCCAGACTGAAACGAGAACTCGCACGACTGTCTGCGGTGGAAATGATCTTCAATGAATATTCATTCATTTCACTATATCAAGTCAGTAATTACTACGGGATCCTTCACAAGTGAAAATGTTCAGATCCGACTGGAGACGCGTCTGTTTTTGTGCTTTTACCTTCAAATGAACTTTGTTGTTTGCTGCTCTGGGGGAAAACCTATAATACTTGTTATTTCAGGTTTAAATTCATGAATCATTTTCAGTCCTTCTCATGACCCGCGTATGGAAAAATGTCAGATTTTCTAACTGTACCTCACTGTCCTTCTTCCCTCAAACAAAAACGCACCCAAGGTTGACGTGGAGTTTCAATGGGCGCCGATGAATCCGTCCTCCGGAGCTTCGGCGGTGACGAGCTACGACACGTCCTCCACTGTAAAGACCGCGTCCTCTGCGGCGTCTTCTGCATCAGCGGCTTATGAGGTGACCGAGCATTTCCCTCCCCCCCCCTCAGACTTTCTGCAGGAAGTCCCAGAGCACGCCGGCTCCTCCCAGCCTCCGGGTGCCGCCTCCCAGCACAAGCACACCGTCAGCAAAGAGCAATATTTCAAACAGAAGAGCATGGCCGAGCTGAAGCGCCTCTACAAGCACATCCACCCGGAGGTCCGCAAGAACCTGGAAGCAGATTTCCTGAGTCAGCTCACCGAAGCCCAGAGGAAGGACCTGGAAAACCAAGAAATGGTGGGTGATGTCCAGCAGGTGTGCTATCATTTTGAGAATGACGGCAACGGCTCGAGTAAACTCTCGAGCCCCGACAGGGAGTCCGTGGATTGGGAGGAGATCCTGAAAGGGGAAGTGCAGTCCATGCGCTGGATGTTCGAAAACAAGCCACTGGATACGATTAAAGACGACACCCCGGATGAGAACGAGGTGAGGAACATCTCTCAGCAGGAAATCATCGCTGGCAAAGACGTCAGATACACGGCCTGGATGTTTGAGACTAAGCCCATGGACGCTCTCAGCTCAGAGGCCGAGAATTCAACCGAGCAGGAGCAGAAATCGTCTGATCTGGCGAGAGGTGACGTCCGTACGGCCACGTGGCTTTTTGAGACGCAGCCGCTGGATTGCCTGAATAAAATCTACACCGAGGACGAGCAGGAGGCGGACGATGGCGTCGCCAGGGACATCACAGGAGGAGATGTGAAAACCGCCAGGTATCTGTTCGAGACGCAGCATCTGGCTTCTCTCGGCAAGACGGAAACCATCGAGGAAAGCCACTTCCTGAGCCTGAAGTCGGAGTTGGAAGAGATTAAAGGGGAAGTGAAGACGACCACTCGCATGTTTGAGACCCGGCCCATGTGCGTGATCAGGGGGGATTCAGGTGAGATGCTGGAGATCACCACCATCCGCAAGGAGGAGACCGAGAAAGGGGATGTGAAGACGTCCCGCTGGATGTTTGAGACTCAGCCTCTGGATATGATCAACAAAGACCCTGCGAAGGTGAAGCTGATCTGTGGCATTTCCATGGAGGACAACGCTGAAGGCAGCGTGAATAAAGGCAGATGGCTTTTTGAGACGAAGACTCTGGACACCATTAAGGATGAAGAGTGGGAGGTCTCCAGGAAGCAAAAGGAGGAAATCCTCGGAGCAGACGTGAGGAGACACTGTCTGGTCTTCGAGACCCAGCCGATGGACACGCTGAAGGACAACGCCAACGCTCAGCTCCTCCCCTCTGAGGAGATCGTAGGGGGCGACGTTCAATCCGCGAAACATCTCTTTGAAACGGTGCCCATGGAGAATCTGAAAGAACTGCTCGAAGTGGGAAAACTCAAGAAAATGGTGGCGTCCGACGAGGAAAAGGGCGACGTGAGGCATCAGAGGTGGGTGTTCGAGAGCCAGCCGCTGGAGAACATCCGAGAGGAGAGGAAGGAGGTTTCCAGGACAGTGAACATGGAAGCTCTCGATAAGGGAGACGTCACAAACTACAAAGAGCGGTTTGAAAGTATGGATTTAAGTAAGTGTGAAGGGACGCAGAAAATCCAGGTTGAGGGCGTCACGAGCGGTTCCGTCAGATCCAACCGAGTTCTCTTTGAATCCACGCCCATGTACGCCATGCAGGACAGCTCGGGTCATTACCACGAGGTGAGGACGGTGCGGCGGGAGGAGATCGTGAAGGGAGACGTACGCAGCTGCAGGTGGATGTTTGAGACGCGCCCCATCGACGAGTTCGACGACAGCATCGATAAGTTTCAGATCATTAAAGGTATTTCCAAACAGGAGGTGGAGTCGGGGGATGTGAAAACCGCCAAGTGGCTGTTTGAAACCCAACCGCTTGATGCCATCAAGTGTAACTCCGAGGACGAAGAAGGCAAAACTAAGGAGGGCATTGAAATAGAGAAAGGGGATGTGAAGACGTGCAGGTGGCTGTTTGAGACTCAGCCGATGGACGTCCTGTACGAGAAGACGGAGAAGAGCGAGGCGGGCGGCGAGCTGGTGCAGAGAGGGGACGTCAAAACGTGCACGTGGCTCTTCGAGACGCAGACGCTGGACAACATACGGGATCACACCGAGTCCGAGACCGTCCTGAAAACGTGCACGGTGAATCAGGAGGACGTCCAGGGGAAGGACGTCCGACTGGCGCGCTTCCTTTTCGAGACGGAGAATCTGGAAAACCTCACGGGACACGAGGACAGCAGCTCCTTCAGGAGGGTGACGGAAATCGACATCCAGTCGGGCGACGTCTCCCGGATGAAGTACATCTTCGAGAATCGCTCCTCGGACACCGTGAGCTCCACCTCGGGGGAGACGATGCACCGGCTGAAGACGCAGCAGGCCGAGGACATCCAGAAGGGCAACGTGGTCAACTGCACCTGGATGTTTGAGAACCAGCCCATGGACGCCATCCACGAGGACGTCACGGAGGCGAAGGAGACTCGCACTGTGACCGACGTCCAGGGGGGAGACGTGGGCAAAAGTCGCTTCACTTTCGAGACCTACTCTCTGGATCAAATCAAAGAGGAGTCCTCTGAGACGGATGTTTCAAAACTCACAAGTATCTTTAGGGATGAAATGGAAAGAGGGGATGTGAAGAACTACACCATGATGTTTGAATCTCAGCCGCTGTACGCCATCCGAGACAAGGAAGGTCATTATCACGAAGTCACTACGCTTACCAAGGAGGAAATCATGAGGGGGGATGTGGTGGGGGCGCGGTGGCTGTTTGAAACAAAGCCGCTGGATTCCATCAGAGACTCAGAGGAGGTGTATGTTATCAAAGCCGTGACTGAGGAAGGCATCAACAAAGGAGACGTCAGCTCCGCCAGATGGAAGTTTGAAACGCAGCCTCTAGACGAAATCACAGAGGAAATAAAAGTGAGGTCAAAGACAATCGATGATATCCAGGGCGGCGACGTGAAGACAAACACGCAGCGGTTCGAGGCCGACGAGACGTCTCAGAAGTTCATCAGAACCGTCAGCGTGAGCGAAATCCAGAAAGGCGACGTCAGATCTGCCACGTGGATGTTTGAAACCCGCACGATGGACGAGATCCACGGCGAAGGCGCCGAGTACGACGGCATGGAGCGAGTGACAAAGGAGGAAGTGATGAGAGGGGACGTCAAACAGTCCGTGTGGCTCTTTGAGAAGCAGCCGCTCGACAGCATCAAGGAGGCCGACGGCACCGAGCTCGCCGTGACCAAGGAGGAAATCCCACAAGGCGACGTGAAGACAACGACGTGGCTGTTTGAGACCACGCCGTTCCACGACTTCAACGAGAGCAGCACGGAGAAGACAGAGATATTAGGCAAAAGCGTCAAAGAGACGCTGGAGGAGCTTTACTGTCAGAAAATGGTGGATTCACAAGGTATCCTGATCGAGGCCGACGAGATCGGCGACGTCCGCATGGCCAAGTTCAAACTCATGAACCAGGACGTGCCACAGATTCAAAGGGAGGAGATTATCAGAGGGGATCTGAGCCACATCATGATGAACCTCCTGAACCGCCGGGAGGGCACGGAGCGGGGGATCACCGTGGACGTGGAGGAGCGAGGGAGCATCGACACCACGGTGAAGCAGCTGTTCAGCCAGGAGCGGGGGAGCAATGTCGAAAGAGAGGAAATTATCCGCGGTGACATTCAGGAGGCCATCAACAACCTGCTCAAGAACGAGGGCTCGTCCAAGCGTGGCATTCTGATCCAGGAGGATGAGAAAGGCGACGTGAGGATGACGATCTATTCCCTGTTGAACAAAGGCGAGCGGGCCAGCATGGAGAGAGAGGACATCGTTCAGGGGAACGTCAGCCGCACGCTTCACCGCCTCCTCTCCAACTCAGGTGGGGAAGACTCAAAGAAGATAAAGGTCGGAGAAACGGAGAGGGGCAACGTCAGCTTTTACTCCACCTGCATCGAGTCCGGAGCGCTGGATTACCTGAAGCAGCTCCAGAGCCAATCGGACGTGGTCCTGGAGGAGGCGGCGAAGGAGCGCATCATAGGAGGCGACATCGTGGAGACCAAGATCCTGCTGCGGAAGAACCAGCAGCAGATTGGCCGCACAGTGGCGGAGGAGGAAATCGTTCCCGGTGACGTGCACAGCATCGTGAAGGTCTTCATGACGGAGCCGTCGGTGACCTTCAGGAACCTGGAGACCATGGACATCGTTAAAGGTGACCTGCACGCAGCCCTGGATTCACTCACACAAGCGGCCAATCAGAGAGTGGTGATAGAGAAGGAGGAGGTGGTGAAGGGAGACATCCCGACGACCCTGAGGTCCCTGGAGGAGGCGCAGCATCAGGCCAAAGAGATGGAGAAGCCCGAAATCGTCAGGGGAGACATCAGAGGCGCTCTGGTGTCGCTGGAGAAATCTGCCAGCACGAAAACAGAAGTGACCTTGGAGGATTTGGTGCCAGGCGATATCAAAGGGACCCTGAGGTCGCTGGAGGAGGCGACGCAAGCGGTGAAGGAGGTGGAGAAGGAGGAGATCGTGAGAGGAGACGTTCACGGCGCCGTGCAGCACTTGTACGAGGCGTCGAGCGACAAGAAGGTTTACCAGCATCAGGTGAGCGAGCAGGGCGACGTCAAGGCCACGATCCAGCTCCTGCTCGAGCCGTCGGCGTCCTGCAGGATGCAGCGGAGGGGAAGCACCGAGGGAGACGTGAGGACATCCATCAAGTCTCTCTACGAAGGGCAGGAGGCCATGCAGGTGGAGAAAGAGGAGGTGTTGAAAGGCGACGTTCAAGGGGCGATTAAGTGTCTCATGCAGAGGAAACAATATTCAAAACCCAAACGTACGCATTCTCCCAAGAAAGCAAAAGTGCCCGTGAAGAATCCATTAGGTGGGAAGCAAGGGGAGGCTGAGCGTGTGCAGGAGTCCGGGAGAGAGAGTGCAGCAGTCGATCCGGCCCCCGCTGTGAAGAACCTCTCTCTGAGCAGTGAGTCACAGAAACACACGCAGCAGCACAACCAGAGCAAATCGGTGAAAACACAGGTGATAACCCAGGAGGGCGTCTCGGTTACTGGAGCCAAAACAGACGGCGCCACCGGGGCCTCTCAGCAGCTCAGGAGCCCGAAGGAGCAGAAGCAGAAAGCTCCGCCTGCTCAGAAGACACAGCCAAAGCCTTTTGTGATGAAGAGCAGAGAAACGAATGATCAGACGGAGACGAGAGCGGCTGATGTGACCAGAGACGTGAAAACCACGTCCCAGACAAACGTTTCGAACAAGCAAACGTGCGAGTCGAGGACGACCCGACAGGCGCAGACGACGGTGACGGAGACGACGGTGAAGCAGAACGTGAAAGTGTCCGAGCAGGCGTCGGCGTCGCGGAGCCGATCGGTCGGGGGAGCGCCGCAGAGCAGCGGCCTCGGTGTGAGGGCGATCAAGAAGGTCAAGCCGGAGATTCACTTCCCCCCTCCCCCCACCTCCCCGCCCCCACCCTCCGAGCCCGAGCTCTCCCTCCCTCCGCCGCCGTCCCCCGTGCTGGAGAGCCCGGCGGCGTCCCTCCCCATGCAGGACAGCGACCTCCCGCCTCCCCCGCCGCCTCCCCCCCCCCCCGCGGAGTGCGCAAAGTCTGAGGCGGACTTTTATCTCCCTCCTCCTCCGCCGCCGCCTCCTCCATCTGCCGGCGGCGCAGATTTCCTCCCGCCGCCTCCCTCGCAGCAGGAGCTCAACGCCATGCCTCAGCCCCCCCCTCCCAGCAGGCTGGGCAAACCCACCACCGGCAGGCCTTTGTTCAAAGTGCCCAAGCAGCCGGAGACACAGAAGCAGCCCGTGCACGTCAAACCCAAGTGGCAGAAGAAGCAGCCGGCCCCGCCTCCACCTCAGCCGCCGCCCAATCAGGGAGCAGCCGAGCAGGAAGTCACAGTCCAGGAGGTGAAAAGGGAAACGACGCAGAAGATCCGAACCAGCGAACACAGTCAGTCTGAATCCTCCACGACTGTGTCAGCCACGAAGATACCGAACGTCCCGCTTGTGAAACCAGCGCCAAAAGAGAGAAAAGCCTTCGTGCCCCCAATCAAACTGCCCCCCCCTCCCGACCCGGCGCCGGCCCCCAAGCCTCGAGCCTACGCCCGCAAGTTCAAAACCCCCCTCATGCTGGCGGAGGAGCGATTCCGCCAGCAGATGATGGAGAAGGAGGACGTGGACAAGAGTCGAGTCACCACCCCGACTTCTCCTCCGGTGAACCTGCCCTCCTCCGAGCCCCCGGTGGCCCTGGAGGAGAGCAAGGAGAAGGCAGAGGGAGTCAAGGCAGTTTCCAGAAAGGAGCTCACGCCTGTGAAGAAGACGCCCTCACAGATCCCTCTGAGCAAACCCTCCATCTCAGCGGCCAATAAGAAACCAGCTGCGGGATTCTCAAACGTGTCCTCGGAGAAAAAGCACATCGCCAGCGAGCAGTCCTCGGAAAAGATTCTCTCCTCGGCTGCGGCCGTTAATCAAACATCCACCAGACATCTGTCTCAGGCTCATCATGAGGCCTCCAGCATCCAGTCCTCTTCAAATGTGACTTCCTCCGTTCAGGAATTCAGCGCCCAGTCAATCTCCAGCGTGCAGGAACATCTTCAAAGCCAGGCTGCGGTGACAGTGAAAGCTAAAGATGTGAAGAATATTAATGTGCCTGTGACACAGGACGGGAAAATGAGTCCTTCTCTCCCCACTAAGATCCCCAAAGTAACTCCCAGTTTCAAGGTGAAGACTTTTAAGCTGCCGACGGAGAAGAAAGAGGAGAAAGGAGACGGACAGAGGGAGGCGGTGAGAAGTGAGATGCATTCACATCATCAGGAGAAACACGTGGCGTCTCAGAGAAGTGAGACCACGGTGAAGCAGGAGAGCAAACAGCTGACGTCAGAAACGGAGGTGAAGGTGAAGCAGGTGACCCCGCCTGCGAAGGAGGTGGAAGTGGAGGTGAAGAAGGGAAAGCAGATGCACCAACATGAGACGGAGGTGAAGCCGTCCCCGTCCGTCACCGTTTCAGTGCCGAAGATGACGAAGATAACATCTGGAGCGGCTCATCAAGGACAAGGCCACGTGTCTGTCTCCCACAGTCAGCAGAGCGTGAAGGAGGAGCACAGACACCAGGAGGTGCTGGTGAGCGAGCGCCTCCTCGTGCAGACGCAGCAGCGGAGCACGGAGACAAGTAAGACGAAGGCAGGGATTTCAAAAGGCGAGCCGAGATACGTGTGTGTGAAAGGGAAGATGAGTCACAAAGACGAGGCTCGTTGTGAAGAAATCACAGATTTAGAGAAATGTAACGTGATGAGGAAGCTGCTGGTTCAGATGAAGGAGCTGGAGGGCACGCCGAGCAGAATGGACGCCACGGCTGTCAGGACGGTGATCGGCGAGCTCGCTGAGTGGCTGATCGGCTCGGAGGAGAAGAAGAACCTAGGGGAGATAGCAGCGAAACAGCAGAGTAAGAAAAAGTTGAAAGAGATGATGTTTTACGTGAAGAGCATCGTTCAAACCAAGCTCACGTTTTTGGAGGACAAGATGACAGCCGTGGAGAAGGAGAAGAAAGAGGAGAGAGAGGAACCGCCCGTGCTGCCGCCGGCATCACCAGCATCACCAGCGCCACCAGCATCACCAGCGCCACCAGCATCACCAGCTCCACCACCAGTGCTTCCAAAACCAGACAAGAAAGTTTACTATGCTGCGACTACAAAGATGTCAAAGATCAGTTCGTCCAAAACTGAGAAGAAGGTGTCGGAGGAGAGAAGGTCGGTTCAGGAGATCAAAGGTCACCAGGAGCTGGTCGACCACCGCGTGGCGTCTCCGTTAGCGAGCATCCGCTGCCCCTCCCCCACCTTCATCAGCATCGAGTCCAGGAGGGTGGAGTCTCCGCTCAGGGTGACGCCCT
Organism: Limanda limanda; assembly: GCF_963576545.1. Classification (NCBI taxonomy): domain Eukaryota; kingdom Metazoa; phylum Chordata; class Actinopteri; order Pleuronectiformes; family Pleuronectidae; genus Limanda; species Limanda limanda. The sequence goes on along the minus strand of NC_083658.1, from coordinate 3,175,809 downwards.
CTCCTCCGCCCTACAAATCCATCGGGACGCCTCCGCCCCCCCTTCGCAGGTCCTTCACGCCCACCTCCGCCTTCGGCCGGGCCACGCCCTCTCCCACCACGAGCCGCTCCGAGAAGCTGATGAAGCTGCGGGACCCCAGCTCCAAGCTCTCCTGCGACGCCCCCCCTCCACCCCCTGCGGTGACGCCCGAGTGTTTCGCCGCCGACAGAAAGCAGTCGTCTCCTCTCGGCGACAGGGGGACCCCCGTGGAGAGGGGCGAGCAGGGGTCCGGCGAGGTCGCGGAAACTGGGGACTCAATGACCACGGTCAGGGACAAGAAGTCGTTCTTTGAGGACGCGCAGAAGGCGGAGGCGAACAGGATGTACATGCGGAGGGATCCCATCGATATCCCAGAGCGTCTGGGGCCGGAGGCGGAGGAGGGCGCCGAGGCCGTGATGATCGAGATCCTGAAGGAGGATCTACCACGAGTTGACTTGTCGAAGCTGGTGAACAGGTTTGAATCTCCTAAAGCGAAAGTCTACGCCAGGAAGGAGCCGATCGTGATCACCGAGCGGCTGGGGAGCGACACGGAGGAGGCGGAGGGCGAGCCGCACACGCCGAGGACGGATGAAATCCCAACGTTCAACGTCAAAGCCATAAAGAACGTGTTTGAGACCGGAGAGCACGGTTCTCAGGCGGCTCGAGAGCTGAGGGAGCAAATCGAGAGAAGAGAATCCGAGTCGGGCGTCCCCGAGTCGCTCGCTCACTCTGAAACCACGTCGGTCACCGAGCAGTTCTGCAGCATCGATGACGGCGGGAGCACGTCGACGGAGATGAGGAGCGAGATGCATTCTGGGAGCTCCTCCACCCGCGGCAACCCCCCGTCCTACGCCGACGTGGTGAGGGGCAGCGTTCCCGCGGTGGGCGTGGCCCCCGAGGCCTCCGCCGAGGACCTGCTGAGGAGCTTCCAGGAGTCGTGGGCCGAGAGCCAGGGCGTTTTCCAGAACCTTGGTTTCAGTGTCACGGAGCAGAGGAGGTCTCAGGTGGTGACGCACCACCAGGAAACCGTGACGACGGGTAAACCGCGGCGTGCAGCATGAGGCGTGACGCTGTGTGTTAACACGCTCGGTGTGTGTGAAGCACGTCAGCTGCATTGTGTGGAAAGAAAAGAAGCTTTCATGTTTTTTATGTCCCTTGATTTGCTTTGAGTGTGTTTTCTTTGAAACGGCTCCGGGTGTTTTAACATCTTTGAACATTCACAGGATATACTTTGTCCTGTTTATCCTCTGAAGTGTGAAGCTGCTGCTAACACTAACATGTCTGCTGCCCGGTGTGTGATGCTGTGTTCACTGCAGCAGCAGCAGCTCAGAGCAGGAGGAAACCTCTCCAGCACCAAGGAAACAACAAAGCAAAGTGAATTTGCAAAGCTTTTACTGTAATAATGAAAAACGACTATATGAATTTCTAATTCTGACACAGATGTTTGAATAAATGTATTGTATTATATAGCATTCTGGTAAAGCTTTGTTTAATTCTAACACTGCTTGTGCATCATAATGGTTTGCTGATACTGTTTGTGTTACTCTCACATTTAGACGTGTCTCTGATTTTGCAGATTTTTCTATATTTATTTTGTTGTGTTTTTCTTTATTTCTCTCAAGACCCACATCATTATTTTCTATTTAAATATTATGTGAGGGATAAGTCACTGTTGTGCCTGTATTGCTGCATATTGAACGGTTAGACGACCGCTGCTCTGGGAAACATTAGTTATTAAATGCACCAATTCATTGTTTGTTTCCTCTGCATCATTTGCACCTAATGACCTTGTTCCTGGGAGATAAAAGGGAAATTGGAGCTGCTGAATAAACCGTTAACCTCTTTTTCCTTTTGCAGAAAACTCGAGTTCCAGAGTCCGAGGTGTGCAGGGCGTGTCGGAAGAGGGTCTACCCCATGGAGTCGCTGATCGCAGACAAACACAACTTCCATAAGAACTGCTTTTGTTGTGAACACTGCAGAGGCAAACTAAGGTGAAGCTGCACCGACAGCAAGAGCACAAAGCATCCTCGTTGTCTCATGTTCTATTTTAAACTGTTTTGTTTTTCCTCTTCTTTATTCAATAGTCTTGGCAACTACGCCTCTCTCCATGGACGAATGTACTGCAAACCACACTACAAGCAACTGTTCAAGTCCAAAGGAAATTACGACGAGGGATTTGGACAGAAACCACACAAAGAACTTTGGAACAACAAGAACCAGCAGCAGAATCCGGCTGAAAAAGTCAAATCGCCATCACCTGAGAGGAAAGTCATGGATCCCGGATGTCCCACCGCTCGCGGCACATTAGCGCCTCATGATTGTGACACAAGCAAATCTGTGGATGAAAACAAAAAGCTCAGTAGTAAGATCGCTGTCGTGTGGCCTCCGCAAACCGATTCTCAGAAGAAAGCCTTCACCGTGGAGGAGGAGTTGAAGTTGGTGAAGCCGCTGTGGCCCCCGAAGGAGGACTCAGCCCAGGAGAACCCCGACCTGAATCCAACTGAGAATCCTTCATTTAAAGAGACCCATATTCCTGCAGCTCCCGCACAAAATGGACCCCAGGAAAATGACCAGGCGCAGGAGGGCGGCTGTTTATTAGAGAGCGTGAAAAAGTCTGAAGAGACCCCGGCTTCCCCCACAGCGGTGGCCGAGGAACCGCTGAGTGTTGCTCACACTCAAGAAACCAAAGAATCAAACGCTGGCCCTGAGGCCGGGGCACAAGTGGGCTCTGAAATGCACCCTGGAGTGGTGGAGAGGGAACAAAGCAAAGGGAATGGAGCTGTGGAGGAGAAGGAAGAGGCACGTGTAGAAAAGGTGGAGGAAGTGAAAGTGAATGGACACGAGGGGCAGATGGAGAGTGGGGAGGAGGTAGAGAAAGGTAGAAACGATGGAATGAGCAATGTAGAGGCTGCGAAGGTGACGTCAGTGGAGGAGGAGGCGCCGGCGGCTGAACAGGTGCTGAACGCAAACGCCAACAACAATAACAGCAATAATGTCCAGATGCAGGAAGTCCTGTTTGAAGAGCTGAGTGAAGACGAGGTCCACCAGCCGCTCTTCTTCACAGATCCAGCTCCAGGGACAGAGTTCTGTGAGGAGTCCAACTGGATGCCAAGCGAAGTGCTGCAACTGGCACAGAGGGAGGATGCTTTCGTGCCAGCGGGTGCCAAAGGCAACGACGCCACAGACTATTCAGACACTGACTTCTTCTCGGAGACCGCCGGGGGAGCGCCCGCTCTCCGAGACGAGTCCGCCGAGCCGGAGACCAGCTCGTCCAGCTTCCTGGAGGACATCTTCGCCGTCCTGAGCACCAGCAGCTCCGGCCTGCTGTCGGATTTCAAATCTGAGGCCTTCGGTCCATCCGCCGGGGAGACGCCTGCGGTGTCGGCGCTGGATGACCTGTTGGATTTCGGGATAGAAGCGAGAGGAAGCGTGGCTGAGGCAGAAGCAGCGAAGGGGAAGGACGAGAGCGGGCCGGGCTGGGACGATGAAGAGGAAGGCCTCACAGTGGAGGAGCAGATCAAGAGGAACAGATACTACGACAGCGACGACCCTTGACCTCGGAGCTTTAATAACCAGGATGAGTCGACCATATCATTTCACATCAGAGTCCATGGAGAGATGAACTGCTCGGTTTTAATTGAGTGTTTTTGTACTGTTTTAAAAAATCTTCTCTTTTCTTCTATATCTCGCTTTGTTTGATGAATGCACCTGGCGTGCAGAGGAATGGAATATTTGTCCTTGTATGTCTCTTATAAGCATATCCATATATTTTGGCTGACCGACCCAAACAGAGCTTTATTTTCAAACGACTTGCATTAACTCTGTTTTTTCTTTGGACGAATGGCTGCCGGCTTTGGTTTGTGTTTTCGTTTTTTCTTTTCATTTCTGGTATGTCCTGAAATAAAGCTTCATGAACTCGACGGCGTATGACTTTTTAATCGCCCGCAGGAGCAGGCAGCAGTGATGGTACTTAGCCGGGTCCCCTTTGTGTGGCTGGCCGGCCTGATGTATGGCCTACCTAGATAACACAGTCCGGCTCCGATCTCTTTGGCGAAAAGGGCGTATCGATTTCCACTGATTGAGCAGGCCTGTTGTAGGAGTTACAGATTTTTCCATTAGGTGGCTTTTGTCACCTCTGACAGATTCCTCTCCCTCCTCTCAGTTGCAGCTTGAACACACAGCGTAATTGGCTGCAAAGAGAAAACCCTGCAATGCTAATAACAGCAGTGGAAAAAAACTGTACTTTAGTGTCAGCCGCACAGATTCCGTGTCCTTCATGTCAACACGTCCCTTCGGTCGGTGGGAAGTGTCACCGGATCAATAATTCAGTTTCCTTTACTAAAAGGCTGTTTGGCATCTTTTTAATTGGCCTGGTTTTTTTTTGTCCCTTTAACGTCACTGACTCTCCTGAGCACATGGAATTCTGTGGATTTTTAATTGTTGACTCTGCCGCCATGCAGGGCAGTAATGAACCCAGACAAACTGTCCATCCAGACACATAGGGAACAGATGATAGATAAACCCACTGTCGAATAGCACGGAGGATTCTTCAGATTCTTGGTTTTCATGCTCTAATGGTCAGAAAACCTCACTTCCCTCACACTGTCCTTTGCTGCAGCTCCTCCTTTCAGCCTCTGTCTCGCAGCAGTTTGTATATTAACCCTGCTGTATTAAAAAGCACACAAAATATATTCTCATGTAATTGTAGTGTCAGAAAAACTAATTAAATTACCACTAAAATTACCACTTAAACAAAAAGTGTCCTATCAAATAACATCGAGTAGGAGGGATTTATCATCTATACTGCAGCCAACCACCAGGAGGCAGTCAACACACTTTGGATTCACTTTTGGGGAGCTGACTTCCAAGCACGTGAGAGAATCTACGGTGGCCTCCAGGTAAGGTACACACACGAAGGGCCCTGTGCAGAGCCACTGGTTGGTTTGTCCACACTGGGATCCAGGAGAAGACTGGGATCCAGGAGAAGACTGGGATCCAGGAGAAGACTGGGATCCAGTAGAAGACCGGGATCCAGGAGAAGACCGGGATCCAGGAGAAGACTGGGATCCAGTAGAAGACTGGGATCCAGTAGAAGACTCTGGTTCCCAGTCGCTCGTCCTCAACTTTCAATAACCTGCTCGTTCTCTCAAGTCTTTTGAGTCAAACAAAGTTGCATCACATGTTGCTCATTACATCTGATAAATCCAAGTCATATATTATTCAGCTCAAATCGTATTTGAGGAGAATGTGATGCAATCTGGTGATGGATTTTTATCATTTACTATTTTTAGATTTAGAATGAATTTATAAGAAATAAAGTACATACCTGCAAAAGGGTAGGTCAAAAAAGGTAGGGCTTTATTATTCATGTTTTCAAGGTTCATTCCATATGTTCAGTATTTAATGAACTAAACTACATAATAATGATAATAAACTTTAATTATACAGCACTTTATTTATGCAGCTCAAAGTGAGTTACATTAAACTCAAGGACATAAAATTCAAGTCCATATTCATTCCATATATCCCAGTTTATTTCCATATATTATGTCTTCCAGCTGTCATTCAACATACTCAAACTTGATTCCATATAAATTGATGTTTGTGGGTGGTTGCTCCCTCGCTGCAAAGCAAAAAAATCAAACGTCTAATGAAGAGAGGAGCATTGTGTTCTCCTTGATGTGCACTGAATAGAAGAGACTGGAATATAACTTTTTATTGTAGGCTTATTAAACACTGATGGTAATTATTTCAATGTACACAGACCATCCATCCATTCAATGAAATACATTAAATCTGCTGTAAACAGTGGATGAATGGATGGATGGATGGAAGGATGGATGAATAGATCAATGCATCGATGGATGGATGGATGAATGGATGGATGGATGGATGGATGGATGAATGGATGGATGGATGGATGGATGGATGGATGGATGGATGGATGATGGATGGATGGATGAATGGATGGATGGATGGATAAATGGATGGATGGATGAATGGATGGATGGATGAATGGGTGGATGGATGGATGGATGGATGGATGGATGGATGGATGGATGGATGGATGGATGGATGGATGGATGGATGAATGGGTGGATGGGTGGAAGGATGGATGAATGGATGGATGGATGAATGGGTAGATGGATGGATGAATGGATGGATGGACGGATGGATGGTAGATGAATGGATAGATGGATGGATGGATGGATGGATGGATGGATGGATGGATGGATGGATGGATGGATGGATGGGTGGATGAATGGATGAATGGATGGATGGATGGATGATGGATGGATGGATGGATGAATAGATGGATGGATGGATAAATGGATGGATTGATGGGTGAATGGATGGGTGGAAGGATGGATGGGTGAATGGATGGATGGATGGGTGAATGGATGGGTGAATGGATGGATGGATGGATGGATGGATGGATGGATGGATGGATGGATGGATGGATGGATGGATGGATGGATGGATGGATGAATAGATGGATGATGGATAAATGTATGGATTGATGGGTGAATGGATGGGTGGAAGGATGGATGGGTGAATGGATGGGTGAATGGATGGATGGATGGGTGAATGGATGAATGAATGAATGGATGGATGGATGGGTGAATGGATGGGTGGATGGATGGATGGATGGATGGATGGATGGATGGATGGTGAATGGATGGATGGATGTTAATTAACTTATAAACCAGGACTGTAATAAATAACTGTAACTCATATTCACATGTTGCATTCACATCTAGTTTAATAAGCAGTGTCCTCTCCTCTGTCCTCTGTCCTCTGTCCTCTGTCCTCTGTCCTCTGTCCTCTGTCCTCTGTCCTCTGTCCTGTCCTCTCCCCTCTCCTCTGTCCTCTGTCCTCTTTCCTCTTTCCTCTGTCCCCTGTCCTCTGTCCTCTGTCCTCTGTCCTCGGTCCTCTGTCCTCTGTCCTCTGTCCTCTTTCCTCTTTCCTCTGTCCTCTGTCCTCTCCTCTGTCCTCCGCAGCTTCCGGTCCGTCTCTTTTCTTTTGGCCCAGATTCCATCACCTCGCTCGGCCATGACCTGACAGACAGTCGCTCCAAAGTCAACCCCCCCACACACGTTAGAGCTAGAAGCAGCATCATGCTCGACCGGGGACGTGATTGGCTGCTCTCCTCCATCTCCCGTCAGGTGGCCGCTGATTGGCCGGCTCCTCTCCTCCTCTCCTCCTCCTCCCCCCCCCCCCCTCCCGGAGCGCACGGAGCGGAGCAGCGGAGCTCACAGCCGCGCGGTGCGGAGCGGAGAGGACGGAGCGCGGGGTCCGGGAGCAAGCTGCCTCGACGCGGACACGGAGACACACGCCGGTAGGTGCTGCTAAATAATACATGTGTGTGTGTGCGTGCGTGCATGTGTGTGTGTGTGTTGTGTGTCCGTGCGCCTCCCTGGAGCCACTAATTGCGCGTTCTCCTGCAGCCGCTGGAGCTGGAAGTGGAAGTGAAGGATCGGTTCTGCAGGAGGAGTCAGCTGCTCAGGGTTTGACCTCTGCTGGGAGAGTGAGTGGGAGAGGGGGGGGGGGGGCTGCACAGACCAGTGGCTCCAGTGCAGGTGGTCACTTGATGGGGAAGGTTGGACTTTAGATGTTTTGGTTTCCTGAGCTGTGACCTGTCAGTGAGAACCACCACCAGACTCAATCTGCTGTTCTGTGCATGTTCTCCTTCAAATAGTAACCAGGGTCCAGTGTGTGTCTGTGTGTGTGTGAGTGTGTGAGTGTGTGTGTGTGTGTGTGTGTGTCTGTGTGTGTGTGTGTGTGTGTGTGGAGGATTCATCCAGGGGTTGTTATTCATTTTGTGTTACGATGACTGAGGCCAACAAACATCATAGTATTATAATCACCAGATTACCTCGGATGTCCCTAAAATACAGTTCAGTCTGATCTGACTTGGATTCATCAGACCTTGAAACATATGATGCAACTTTTAACCTGAAGCCTTTAACTTGTTTCTCTGTGTGGACCTGTAGAGAAGATGTTGCAGAGTGAGGTCATCGTGTCCGCTCCTCACTTCCTGACGCCCTCTCGATGGGTCAGAGTTGAGGTCAGAGCGAGTGTTGGACGTAGGTTTAGTGTCACGATCAGGTTGGACCTTCCTGTCCAGATCCATGTCTGCAGGGAGTTGTGTTCTGGTTCCAGTCACAGGTTCAAGCCCACGGCTCCATTCATACTGATGGTCAGTCTGGTGCTCTGTGCACCTGATCCCACATGGCGTTCCAGGAGCTGGACAGATTAAACCTGGTTCAGTCAGTGTGATGATGTACGTCACCAGGGACGACCAGAGTCCCCAGTGGACTGGCAGACGTGGAAACTATGAATCTGTCTTCATGGAGTGAGGACACTTTGGGAAATCCAGGACATTTTGGCCCGTCCTCACTTTCTGACCCACTTTCAACGAGCTGTTTGAGACTTGGGTTAGAATCAGATTCAGGATCAACACTTCCTGATGAGAGCTGCGTACTTGTTGTCATCCCGACCCAGCTCGGGTACCGGAGGGTCTCCTCCCGAAGCCTCTCTTCATCTCCCTCTTCATTTCCCTCTTCATCTCCCTCTTCATCTCCCTCCTCCTTGAACCCAAACTAAGAGTGCGCCACCAACCGGACTGTGAAGCGCTGACCACCCGTACGGTCACATGAGCTTTACATACGTCACGAGGACGATAGCGGACCCCAGCGGACTCCTGCACTCTCCTTTCGAGTCCTCACTAAGATAGAAGGGTGTGTGTGATGTGTGTGAGCAGATCCAGATGAGCAGACCAGAGCATTGTGCATTGTGCACTTTGCAGACTCATATCAAGTCCAGTGATTTATCTGGCTGCTAATCCACGTCACTTACCATGAAGCGGTTAAATCCACGGCTGGAAGAGGGGATGAGTGTTTTACCAGCGTCAGATATACTGCTGCATTACTCCAAGGAAGATAAAAGGAGAGTGGGGGGGGGATACAAGCTGCTCCATGGGATTGTAGCTCGTAGTCATCGGGTCACAACAATAATTCTCATGTTGCTGGGAGTCAGTGAGGCGGAGCGTCTGGAAATCCATTTGTCCAAATGGATTTTGACAGTTGCTTTGAGACGCGAGTGCTTGGGATCTCCAACCCGGTTCCCTCCTGTGGGACTGATCCTCTCGATTTTGAGGAGTTACTGCACCTCCTGGGAGAGGTTACATCACTCCTCCTCCTTCACACTGTTTCCTGCGACGCGGACTTGTCCAGGCCCGCCTCCTTTTGTGAGCGCCGTGGCTTTTTCAACCTCACAACGCCGCCCGGGTCGTTAATACACGCCGGCCTGCCAAGCTCTCTCACTTAAGCCTGCGCCCTGGTGCGTGACCAGATCCTGATATTGTACAAGTTTGCGGAGCGAGGAGAGAGGAGAGAGGGGGGGGAGGGCGGGCGTCCATTCCATTCCAGAAATGTCCTCCTCACGGCCTGTGACAAGAAACACAGCGGTTTAATCTCAATTAGACACCGGCCTCCGAACGGGTCGTCTGCACAGCTGTGGTGAGCCCGGCTCCGAGTGGGTTCAGATCTCATCTTGTTTTTGCTCCTGACTGTAAAACCTCAGTTTGATTAATTCCCTGTCACTTTAGCTCCGGACACATAGATCACGAGCAGTCGGGTTCATGATTCCTGCTCGTGACACGGATGTTAGAAGAAAGGCTAAAGATCAATACGTTGAATGAGCTCTTTGATAGTTTTCTCCACACGGCGCCTGCATTCTCTGAAATCAATGACTTTCACCCTCTCTTCTAAATGCACTAAATCACTATTGAACACCTCTAATTCTTATCGCAGCCCTTCTATCTATAAATAGGCTGTTTACATCTGCCGTGTTGTAAACTACATCCCATTGACGTCCTGCGGGAGGAGGCCCGCCCCCCTGAGCGTGCAGCTAATGGGCTCGGTTTTAACTCATTTAGCCCACGTGTGGATTAAATGGGTTTTCTATGTGAAGGCGTCCAGCCTGTCAGAGTTATTGGCCCGGTGTGACACAAGGGAATCGATCTCTTGCAATGTTCCACACTAAATAATTCCGTGCCAATGCTCACTTGTAGCACGGACGAGGGATCGGAAAACCTTTCTCCCTGTGACCACATCCTCTTAATTGCATCATATCTCGGTGCAGGGAAGTGATTGGACCGGGATGGATGGAGCAGCACGGCTCCACCCACATGAGATAAACAGCACCCGACAGTGATGAATGGCGTTTGTAAGGAGCTTATTAACTCGTTCACTATATCAATGCACTCACGTGTTTGTCGCCGCCTGTCTCGTCAGCACAGTTCGGAGGGAGAGTCTGTCACTTTGCTGGTCAGATCTTTTGGTTTTGTCTGTTGAGAAAAGGTTCATGACCGTTATCAGCTCGGGCCACCAGGGGGCTGCTGTGCTGCAGACGTGACAGACCGACAGTGACACGATGATGCGTAGACGTCGTGGGAGTTGTGTGGTCTGTCGTGAGCACCTGTAACATGTGAACCAGCGTGTACGAACACGTCAGTCCTATATTCACCAAGACTAACGCCTCATCACTGATGTGTTTTATGTTTCTTCTCATAAAAAAAGGCAATAGGCAATTTGAAAAGTGCTTTTCTAGCCTTATCGTCTAGTGATGGGAATTCCCAGCTCTTTTAAGTGGCTCAACAGTAAGAGCTGGCTCCAGAACAGCTTTAAGTACCACTTCTGGCTTTTGTTATACACCCACATTCACCGTTATTATGACTTGTGATCAGTGGGCTCTGGGATGTTTGCTTATTTTGTTGGTGCGGCCTAAAAGTGACAGTCTGTCATTAACACATATGTTTCCTGTTTATTTCATGTGAACCAAGTAAACTCTCCGTCGTTCTCGTAGCAGAGAAACACGACTATTACACTCATGCATTCAAACAGTGCTACGATACACTTAGCTTTTTCACACACCACCAAACCTCCTGAGCCCCCCCGCCCCCTCAGGCAAGTTAAAGTTGAAGAGCGAACGTGGATTCTGCTGAAAAACGACAACAACCAAAGCAGAAACTTTTGGCTGTTTCCCAGTTAATATCCGTCCGTGCATCAAAGTCTGTGAAATATCAGTGAATATTCTCTGTTTCCCAGGTCACGGTTTCTTCAGTACGTGTGTGCAACCTCCCACTCGTCAGTTAGAGCTGAACAGGGATGAGAGGTGAAACGTCTTCAAGGAAAAAGACAAAACTCCTGAAAACAAAGTCTAAATACTGTAGAAGAAAACAAATATTGGTTCCTGGTTGTCATAGCAACACACATGAAGCGATGATACTCCCCTTACTCTTTTTTGTGGACACGCACAGTTTCCTACTTACGTCATCGGTGGCTGATTAGATCGACTGTAGCTAATTAAAGTTTAATTCCGTAGCAGCTAAAAATTAAGCGCTTGGGGGTTCTCTGGTTGAAGTGCTCTCTCTCTCTCTCTCGCTCTGCAGAGAAATGAGCGAGAGAGGAGACCACCACTGGAACACCACTTCACGACCGGGGGTCTGGGGTTGAACTGGGACAAAAGATCAAGTTTGATTCGTATCAAAATCTACATTCCTGTTCCTCTGAGTATCACAGCTCAGTTCTTCTCAAGTTGTGGCTCCGGCTGCAAACTAATGATTATCGTCATTATTGATCAATCTGCCAATTATTTTGTCCTGACCCTCTGGGGTCTGAGGATGTGTCAGCTTGTCCACATCAATACTTCTAGATCTTTCAATTTAAATCTCAGAGAAACTAGGACTCGCAGGCCTGGTTCAGATATTAACCCCGACCACCTTGAGCTCTGACATCATTCAGGATGAGAGTTGGACAGAGAATCGCTTTGTCCGCCTTTTGTGTGGCAACCAACCAATCAACACTCAGGGAACCTCAAAGGATTGTGACCATCACCTTGGAAACACCTTTGTTTCTGCTGTGTTGTCACCGGGCAGAACGTGAGAATATTACTTAGAGAAAGTTTAGCTGCTGCTGATGTTGCTGCAGCTGAACTCGCCACAAGGACGGAGCTGGAATGTACAAGTTTCATGCGCAAACGTCCCTTGATTGAAAGTTTTTATGAATTATGAAATCATTATTTAGATAATCAATAAATGATTAAACCGACAAAACGTTTGGCCCGAAGAAAACATTTCGTTTACAGTGATAGAAACCAGAGGAGATCAGAACATCCCCGGACACCATGAAGGTTTATTTGAATGACAAATGCACCCATCCTGAGATATTTGTTTTCCTTTTTTCATTTTTGAATCTGTCAGGTATTAGTGAAACCAGCAGGGGGGGGGGGGTTCTCCTGCTCACCTGTGTTTCTGGCGATTTTATACACGTACACGTCGTCCTGAGAAACTGTGCACGTTCTCTGGAGTTCAGTGCATGTGTGAAAGCATCTAGATACACAGGCTGTTTAATGAAATTTTAAATTACATGAAATAATTATGGGATACGACTTATTGGCAGGAACAAAGTATTACAAACCTAATTAGGAAGTCACTCTTGAGAAATAATGCATTTGTTTTTGCAAAGGAAATGGAAATATAGTGTGTGTGTGCGTGTGCTTGTGCTTGTGCATGTGTGTGTGTATGTGTGTGTGTGGTATTGCACAGAATTTATTTCGCACTTATTTGATTCCTCGCACACAAATCTGGAAGCATCATTTCCTGTGAGTGGAACCCTGCAGGGGTCGCCGGAGTTGTTGACCTCCTCCTCCTCTCGGCGGAGTCGACACCTCCTCCTCCCTCAGGCCCTCGGTAGAGTCTCACATTATTCTTATTCACTTGACCTTCTTTGTGAATAACTAATGAGCGTATTGCTCAGTTTAATTGCAACACGAGGAAGTCAACCAGCGGAGGGGAGCGTGGCCCTGTTGCCCGTTTTCATGTAGAATTAATGGTTTCTGTGCAACAACTCGCTCATCATTTACAATGCATTAGATTTTATCGCTGTCTGGCTGCACTGTAATTACTGACAGAAGGAGGCTGTAACTTACAACCCTGTCGTTTTTTACAAGGACTCGAGTTTTGTGCCGCTGCGGCTGTAGCACTCCTCTCTGATTCTCCTCCTTCTCCGAGGGCGTTCGCCGGTTTTCATATTGATGTGCTCTGACCTCCGCTGTTCCTCCCTCTCTCCGGCAGCTCCCTGTGCGTCTCTGCGGAGAAGGCTTTGGAAAGCTGCAGGGCCCCGGCTACGTTTCATCTGGTGAGCTCGCCGCGTTGTGATCATGTCTGCGACGGCCGCCCAGACTTTATTGGATCATTTGATAATCTTGTTGGCCGCAGCTCAGCTTTGCGTGTCCCCAGCTCTGCATATTACTCAGTAGGCACAGATGATAGATTCAAATCCAACAACATCATACTGAGATCATACTGATTTTTTTTTACCCAGCACTCTTCTCAGCAACATGGCACATAAATGAAAGCACCAACAGCGTGGCTGTTCATCATGTCCGTGCATATTCATTGGATTTGACACAAAAAAAACACAGATGCCACGGAGATATTAGAGAAACAGAACCACATTGTTGTCATCCATTTTTCTGTTGTTTACAAAAATGACAAATGGTACGCAACGACAAAGTAAGCTGCTATTATTCAAAGTGCTCAGCTGACAGATGTCTTTTTCACTGAAATGGGAAAAGACGGAACATGACAGCATGGGTTCCCCCAGTGGATTGCACTGTGAGCCCAGCGGCCCGCCAGGCCTAAGTTGACCCCCCGCTGGGACTAAGCATCTGCAATGTTTTTCCAAAAGATGTTTTTCAAACTACAGTTAAAGTGGGGGGGGCTCGCCGGGAAACACTTTACTGGGAAAGTTCACCAGCGACAGAAAAGCAGACGTGAGATCAGTGTGCGTGTGGTGATATGTGATGTTTGACTGTGTTGCTTCCCCCGGAAACCACAGCCCACTATGGTTCATTTCCTTATAAAAACACATATGACACAAAAAAACCATTTGATATGTTTATTGTTTTCAATTGAATTTGACCAAAGAAGAATCAACTAATTATTACAGACCGCGAGGAAATGACAAAAACAACTTTCAGCACCGGACAGCTCCCGTGCAGCCACAGACACAAACAAAAGCAAGAATCCTTTATTATTTATATGTTAAGAATAAAATTATAACCTTCTAACATGCCTGAGGGGGCTTGAGTGTGGCTGCATAGCTTTGTGACATGGCTGCAGCCCAGAATAGCTCCAGCCTGAATCCAGTGACCAATGGAAACAGTGGAACGCCTCGGCCGAAGCAGATATGATGTAGTTAAAAAAGACAGAAACACGAAACTATCCAGTAAATTGAATGAAATTGGGGGTTTAAATATTGGAAACATATTGGATCATACATGGGTCTAGTTGTTTTTAGGAATTTTAATGAAGAATTGTCACACGTGATGTCTTAAAGTGTCAAACTGCGTCGTTTACGGCTCATTTGTTTTATGACTGCAGCCGTCGATGGTTGGAGGGAGAGCAGAGGCTGAGCCTGCTCCCTCTCACTCTGTTATCTCATACTCCACCAGCTGTGGTTACAAGTTGGCCGCTGATGCCTTTCCTCATCCTCCACACACACACACACACACCCACCCACACACAAACACACACACACGAACAAACACACACACAACGAGTCAGCCTGCACCACCACCACCACACTTGGCATGGGATGAGTTGCCCTGGGTTTTTTTAATTGGGTTCTGATGATGGGACTTTGCTGGTTTGCCAAGCCGGCCCCTGTGACTATTGATGTTCCTTCCTCGGTCAAGTAGATGATTGGATTTTCATCGGAGTGGTCAAATAGCGGGGGGGGATGGGGGGGGGCTGAGGACGTAACCCAAGGACGGCCTGCTTCTGCCTTATCACTGCTGGCGTATGGATACCTTGTCCTGAGTTTGAAGTTTATATTGGTTCTAAGCATCACGCTCCAATTAGAGGCTTGTTTTTCTTTTTGAGATAAACAGCCAGACAGGGGGATTGTGCCTCTCATGTTCAAGGCAGATAATAGCGTCTGAGTAAAAGAATTATCATTTTTTTTGTTAGTGTCTGATTTGCTCCTCGCTCTAATCCTCTTTATGGAAGCCCAACATGGTTTCACACTGATATTTATTACGCAGCAGAGGGTTCGGGATGAGGATGAGGAGTCAAGCTGTTCCTACTTCTTCGGCTCAATGAATTAAATAGAGAAAATGCCACAGACGAGGATATTTCATTTTTTTGGAGGCTCTATATGTAACATTTTGTTCAGCTTTTGGCAGAACTCTGATACTAATATCTCGCCGTATGCACGCTTGATTTCAGTCAGCATCTGCTCTGAGTGAGTAGACATTCCTCAGTGGACCCAACTAACCCATTTGAATCGTCGTGTGTGTGACTCCGAGGCCTAATTATAGCGTATGCATTATAATCTGAACACAAACACCATACAGAACGTCATTAATCTCAACTAACTAGATGCCGCACTAATTATTTCAGGTACTTTTCATACACTTGATGCATTTTTAAGCGTCTTCATCCTCGGAGGCCTGTATGTAAATGTCACATTTTGACAGATATAATGCGGAGTGATGTTTCCCCCCCACCTCATCCCAGTTGGTCTTGTTAACGGTTTCCACTCTGAGAAGAGAAATGTATTCATAAGACTTTGACGGAGCAGATGTTCTGTTTGAAACCGGTGAGGCAGCGATCTCCATCTCCTCGGCCACAGCTCTCCGTGATGAAACGAAGCGGCAGCAGCTAACGACGTGCACCACAGCTGCTTTCATCCCGTTTCAGGCCGTAAAGATCAAATTCCCAAGTTTATATCCCATGTCAGACTCGTAGAGGTGAAGCAGGTCTTTTCCTCGGTGGAACATTTCCTCCATGTTTAAGCGCAGTCAATATCCATTTCTGACTGTGTCAGGGATTCACGGCCTCGACCCACATTAAGGATTTTATCTCCAGCTCTCAACATTGATGTTTGCGGAAAGGATTCCCTGAAAAGTTGGAAGGGGTTGTAAAGTAGATATGGGTCCAATTTTCTTTATAACCACTGCCAAGAGAGTTCCATGTTCACTAGGACTGTAATTGCATCAATTAATCTGCCAGTTCTTGTTTGGTCGGGAAGGTCTGTTTGAAAATAGTTTGTTTGATAGTCAGAACTGCAAAGATATTCAGCTTCCTGTCAAAGAAAAGCAACAAATCTTTACATGTGAGCGACTGGAGATAAAGAAATGAATCATTGGGTGAATGAATGGATTATTATTAACCTTCTGAAAACTGGCAGTGGAAGATGGCGTTTTCGTCTTAAATCAGATCTAAAATAAAAAACTATAATAACTAGAACATTTGTTCTTTTTGAACAGGAAGGCTAAGACCTTTAATAACATGTCATTTATTTTTTAATGTATGGCACAATTTCCGTCCTTTCATCATTTATCATGGTGTGTTGACTGCAGAACCTTTTAGCTCAGGTTGAACAGAGCTCAGTGCTTCAGTAGCTTCACACCTCAGAAACATCGACTTGAAGAAATGCATAGAACTGTCACGTTGCAGTAAGAGTGAACAACGTGTAGGTTTCCGTGCACGTCGGTGTAATGACCATACTTGGTGAAGGTCGGAGCTTTTAGTAGAAGCTTCTGCATCACACATGTTCACAGTGGTCTCTGCAGTGAGCTGCCACGTTAAAGTATAAGGGCCCATTCTTTCTTATTTAGTGGATCTGAAAGCTTTGCACTGTGTGGTCTCACACTTTTCTCTCACTTTCTTGCCTGGGAACAGCTGTGAGGAAACGGCGAAAGGTCAAATGCCACCAGGCGAAGCTGCCAGAATGAAAAACAGGACCAGACTTTTATGCAGAACATATTCTTGCTCTTTGTCTGTGCTCTGTATTATTCAGATTTTATTTTAGGGCTTTAAGAAATGTAGAGTTGCTTGCTCGCTTATATATAACCTTTTGTTTGTGTTTTCACAACTTCCAGCTTTTTAAAAGTGAATATTTTATTTTTCTTCTGATTGTAAATTTAATATCTTATCAGGGTTTGAATTGGTCCGGATATTTTTCAGTGTTATTCTAAAATAATAAATAAAATACAGCGTGGTCCAAGTTCAATGAAATCCTAATGCTAAATGTAATGTGTTTTTATCTGTATTTTAAAATAATCCCTGTAGAATCACTGCTCTGAGAAATCCGTAATATGTGTTTAGGAGCTTTTGCTGTCCAGTATATTTTCGAGTTGTTTCCCAGTGTAGCCACAAAGGCCCATGTGGCAGCAGTATTGACGAATGAAAAGCAATATTAGGAGTATATCTGAGTTCCCACTCTCTCTTAGTTTTTCTCTCTTATTTACTGCAGCACACGTAGTTTATTTAATGTTTGTCTGAGCTCTCATTGCAACACAGAGGTAAATAAAAAGGAAAAAACTCCCCCCGAGCTCCCAGGAAGTCATGGGGATAGAAGAAAAAACACATTTGAGGTGTTTGGTGTAATCACTTCTCGGAGCTCGTGTTTATTCTCAGCCGTGTTTCTATTTCTTTGTTCTCCAGGCGAGCTGCACGCACCCTGTCTTCAGGAAGAGTCTGTAAATATGTGGTGTATTGATTTGAATATCACATTAGCATTGTACCACGACGAGTCCTTCCTCTGTCTGGACCTCCTCAGGAACGCCTGTCTCCTGTCGTTGCCTCAACGGAGAAGCTGACGCAGCCGGACCAGTCTAACGTGCGCTCGGGTGCCATGAACACTCTGTCCTCTCTAATATGTGAACTCCATGCATTTTTCACAATGTGGTTGATTACACTCGCTGGGTGATTTTTCATATTTAATCAGCTCCAGGCGTTTCTGGGTTTTACTCGCACAAGAGTGGCCATTAATATTCAGTGTATCCACGTTACAGACATTTACTCTGTGCGTGTGTGTTTGTGTGTGTGTGTGTGTGCGTGTGCGTGTGTGTGTGCGTGTGTGTGCGTGTGTGGAGCACTTGTGGTTTGATATGTTTCTCAGTTTTCAGGTCACGGTTCAGTATGTTTTCTGTGCAGCGAAAAGAAAACTTACAAAACCAACTTCTTCTTATTTCCTCTCTTTTAATAAAACAGTAGTTTGCTTAACTTTTTCTCCCGGGCGCCGTTGCGTTCGATCTGAATTGTTTGGATTTGCATCCGTTCGGTTCCGTCAGACTTTTAAAATCATAGATCTGTTACTTGGCATTTTTGTGATATTCTCCCCTTCCTCTATTTTTATCATCAACTGTCGCATCTTGGTTTCCTGTGATGAGTTGAAGTGACAAATGAGTTTGTGATTCATCTGGAAATAACACAGATTTAACACAGTTTTATATTCAACCTTGTGAAAGCTGAGATGATGATGATCCGTCCGTCAGACAGAAGGAGAGCGGGTTCTGTTAATTCTCCTGATTAATGCGGAAACACAAAATACAGTCATTCTTCTTCATGTGGATTTGCAGTGATTGGATATCTGCCCGCTCTCTGGCTCAATAGCTCACCTTGATAATCAGATCATTTTTCCATTGATTCATCACTGCCATCCTCCGTCCTGCCCGAGGGAAACACAGCGTCGGCTCGATCACAGATACCTGCTGACCTTTCCACCGTGGATCCGCTTTGGGGGGAATTTGCCGCGGAGTCGTTTAATTGAGCCGACTCATGGGCCCTGTGCAGCCCCCCCCCTTCCTCTGCCATGTCATCCAGAGCCAAACTAATAACAACGGACGCCCTCACCTGCTTCCTGCTGCCACGACACTCCCCTCAGCCACACTGACACGTAAACAGATCACGTGTTCTGACCCGGAGGCTGATGGGCCTGCTCGGGCTTTGCAGGAAGCAGCTTCGTGTCCCCACAGCCTGTGAGAAGTGTTTGATGTGCTGCGATTAGGGTTGCAAAATTCTGGGAATATTCAAACCTGGAAACTTTCCATGGGAATTAACGGGAATATACAGGAATATACGGGAATATACGGGAATATACGGGAATTAACGGGAATTAACAGGAATAAACTGGAAATGTTGTGGATAATTAATACTACCTGTATTGACCTTGTCATATACAGACATAAATATAAACATTTTGTTTTGTCATAGGCTGATTTGAGCCCTGAGGAAACTTTGGGCACTTGACTATATGCTTCTGCATCGTTGTGTCATTCTTAACATAGGTCTTTGCACAGTATTTGCAAATGTACACAGCCTTTCCTTCTACATTGGATGGGGTGAAATGTCTCCACACATGAGAGAGTGCACGTGGCATTGTTCTGTAGAATAAGATGAGTATTATATTATTATTATAAATATTTAACAATTGATGGATAAACGTATGGAAATAGGCTAGATGAACAGATGAACAATCCTCAATCAGCATGCTAATATATTTTCCCCAGTAATATCATGGAAACTTACCTGACTAGTCCTGCACTCTACAGCAGGCCTCAATAGCCCTGCTGTAGAGTGAAGGATGCTGGGAGTTATCTGTGCATGTGATGGAAGAATGCACAGTGGAGGGTTGAAACTCAATGTGCAGCGTGTGCTGCATTCCATACATCTTTAAAATAGAGTTTTGAATGATGTTTTTATTGCTCAGCGTTAAATTTGGTCATTTTTTTTTTTTTTTTGTATGACTCGGCTGTGAGTCGATCATGTTAAACAAAGTTGTGCCGACTACAGCTGCCCTCTAAATGTCAATGATTCAAATCCTCGGTCCGGGGGCGGCTGAGCCACACTTCACGCTGCCAGTTGAATCATTTGGCTTTTTCCTGCAGCAGAGCAGGTTGTAAACTGGAGTGTAACCGGACCGAATAGTAATTCTAGGTGAGGTGGATGGTTGAAACTTCGCTTTTTTTTACCCTCCGTGCGTCTTTATCAATTTTTCCATCTTTCTATTATTACCTCAGCAAATATTACAACCCACCCACACAGCTGAGGCAGTGTCAGAGTCTCAGAGTGGGAGTGACGAGCGGGTGGAACATCCATCATCTGGTGACACCTTCGCACAATTAGAGGATCGGCTTTTCCACATGTTTTTAACAAGAATTTCAAAAAATGCCTTTACATTTTTCAGCTTTAAGGGCCAAATTATGTTTTTACTCAAATGCTGCAGGTCAGATTTGAGCCTCAGTGACAACAAGTCTGACATTAGACTGGAAAAATAATGTGAAGGCGGCAGGTATGCTGATTCCCGGTGACGGGCAGGTGTGAAGAGGGAGAGAGAGCGTGTCGGTCACCCATAGTGAGAAGACTGACACTCACAGAACAGCTGTTTTATTGACATCATTGTTATTCCATCGCTGTCGTGGCCCATGTTTACCATCCGTCCCAGAGAACTGCATCCGCCTGTCGACGTCTGGCAGCAACACAACCTCCGAGGACTCGGTTTTCACTTTGAAAACAATATGAATTCAAACTCAAAAAGTATTACAGTTTCTATCTCATCAGGTAAATCTGTGAGTTCTTCCTCCCTTGACTGTTTCCATGACAGTGCGCTCGGTGGCGCCTGTCCTGCCTGCACGCCGCGGAGGGGGCGTGGTGATGTGGAGTTATTGCTCCCTACATCACGGCGTCCGTGGCAGCGTCGCTCGCCGCTTCCTGTGAATTCATCACCATTAAGGGAGCAATCAGCGGGGGCCCGGAGCTCAGGAGGCACACGGGGGTAGACGGTGGGTTCACATTAACCCCACCCCCTTCAATCACCCCGCCTCCGTCCACTTTTATCGAACGCCGTGATCTATTGAGGGAGAACGCTGAGGCGCTCCTCAAATAAAAGCAATGCCCCCGTGGCTCTGGAAAAGGAAATCAGGACGCGGGCGTGTCCCAGGCAGACGTGTGGACACGGGTTTCTCATCTCAGCCAGCGCACCTCTTCCTCCACCTCCTCCTCCTCCACCTCCACCTGCTGCAGCCTCCTCGCTCGGGTTTATCATCAGCTGCTCCCCGTCGATGGCTTATTGCCTTTCGCAGCCTTATCTGTCCGCCTGGATGAAAAGGCCTCCCAGGAAGAGATTAGCAATCCAATAACTTGTGGAGCATCCACCCCAGCAGCAGGTGCTCCCCGGAGTGCATGCTGATGAGAGCAGCCAGGACACTGTAATAACAGGCCGAGCGGTATTTGCAAACAGCGAGCAGCTTCCCAGAAGCCTCAGCGTCCCAGAAGCCTCGGACTGCTGCTGTCACCAACTTGCTGTAAAGTCTGGGCCCTTCTTCTTATTTGTCTGAGCGAGATCCAGACAGAGACAATTTAAAATAGCGTTAAGATTCAGCGCGATACATACTAAAGCAGGGGTCTTCAAGGTTTTTCAGGCCAAGGACCCCCAAGCTGGTGGAGAGATGGAGCAGGGACCCCCTAATATATAGTGTATAAAAGTGTGTTTTATATTAAACTGGGCCTAGTGCCATGTATACACATAACTACCCTGATATTGTGCATTCAATACTAAGCTATTAAAATATTACACGGGTTCATATATTCATGTTTTTAATTTAAACATGTGCAAGATACTGGGAAGCACACAACTTATCTAATCTTGGACGGATGGAGGTTGTCAGGCAGAGGGTGAAATCAGCCTCACAATATGTTGGATGCATGTTAATGTGAATTAAAAGACAATTAAATTCATGAAAAAAAAAAAAAAAATTATAAAAAATTTAAAAAATTGTCTAATCAACCAAAGATTTAGCGACCCCCCCCCTGCAGTACCTCCACGGACCCCCTGTCGAAGACCTCTGTATGAAAGTATTACATGTATAATTATCTGTTTGTAGCCAAAATATAATGCAATCATATTTAACTATATTTACCACACGTTAAAATGGAGGGATTATGATTATCGTTGTCCATGGTCTGATCTTTCAAAAGCACATCATGCTATGGCTGTGATTGGTTGAAAATCACCAAGCAACTACCACTACTATAATAATGAATTAGTGCCAGGCTACACTTTAATGAAACTTCGTGAAAACACACAGAGTGATTTCTAAATTAGAAGTTTTAGAAAAGCCACTGACTTTAGATCTGATCTTCTGCTCGGTTGTACTTGCTGGTGTCCCTCAGGGTTTCACTCTGGGCTCAGTCTTCTTCTCGCTGGACAAACAACTCAAGGTCGAGTTATTCACAAGCTTATTATTTGCTGTTATGCAAATAATACCCAGCGGTACATTGATCTCAAACCCAATGAAACCAGTGGCCTCATCCTCACACTGCACCTCTGGTTACTATCTGCACTTCCTGTCTGTCAGATCACTGCTGAGGTGTTCAAGGACCCTCAGCTATGAAACTCTCTGCCTGAACCTGGACGGGTTTTAATCCTCTTCTTTAATCTCTATATGCAAGATTTAGTTTTATGACCTTTCTCCTCACTTGACTTTAAAAACAAAATTATGAACTCCTGTTTTATTGCTTGTTTTACATAATTTTATGCACCGTATTTTACAGTTTCAGTCCATCGTGTGACTTGTTTATCCTGACGCTGCGGCTCAGTAGTTAACTGTCACCTGTGGTTTTTATGGAGCTTTACGACTTTTAACTGTGTTGTTCCGTGGCTCGTTATTATGGCCCCTGGGTATATGATGGTGGAAAGAAGAAGGAAACTTGGGGACTTGTACTTACTTGTCTTTTAAATATGGATGAGAAGCTTATAGGTGATATAATGTGAACTCAATCATGCATTAGACGGATAAATATGTGGATCGTGTAGAGGTTTTATCTTTTTAAAGCAAGAGTATTTTATTGCGGATGGTCAACAGTCAGAGATTCAATCCCTCAAACACAAAGAAGCAAAAGTCAAAAAGGCAGTGATGCTCTTGAACACAACACGATGTGAACTCAGATAAACTACGGGCTTTACTACTCGATGCATAAAGTAAAACAGGATGCAACCACTTAATAAACAAGACTTCTCTGCAAGATATTGGCCGTTACTTAATGTGTGGATAATTATTTTTATGTCAGATTAATAGCTTTCTTATTTTACTTCTGCTAACTGATACTTATCCAACAAAAAATCCAGATGTAGTGAGTGTAAATGTGGTTTCATAAGGTCCGGACTCTACTCAGTGCCGACAAGTGGATCCCATCCTGATGCTGGATCGTGGTCTTGCTGCTGGCCAGAGACTGTGATTGCAGCGGGACTGCCTGACACATAGTATTGAAAAATGTTTAGCCTAATGGATGCTGCTAAAAATCCTGATGATGTTTTCTTACACCTGACATCTATTGCACTTCTGTCCGTCCTGAGAGAGGGATCCCTCACCTGTGGCTCTCTCTGAGGTTTCTACATATTTTTACCTGTGAAAAGGGTTTTTAGTAGTTTTTCCTTACTCTTGTTGAGGGTTAAGGACAGAGGATGTCACACAATGTTAAAGCCCCATGAGACGAATTGTTATTTGTGAATGTGGGCTATACAAATAAAACTTGATTGATTGATTGATTGAAGTGTGTTCCCCCACTTTCAAATTATTTTTAAATATAAAGTGACGTCACTAACACACGTGTGGAACATGTAAAAAAAGCCAATCGGTGAGTTTTGGTTATCTACCATGAGCTGATGCATTTCAATGAGCAGTTGCCACATGTCCTGAGGGGCGTGTCTCTCTCTGCAGCTCCACAGGCTCCACAGCGTTTCTCCCACTTTGCCTCTGATATCAAGCTCTCCAACAAACGAGTGCACAAACACAAACTCAGCACAACACAAAGCGGGAGGTGTGGGCAGGCGTATTTTCTTTTTTCACGGGGGAACACAAAAGGACTCAAACCCTCCAGCATCGCTGCAAGTCATCTCCCTCGTCCATAAATCCCCCCCCCCCCCCCGGCTGCCTGGCGCTCCGCCCGTGTTATCTGGAGTCTGTGTTTTCTTCAATTTCACGGAGACTTGTGTTTCATGATAAAGAGTCAGCCGCAGTCAGTTCCTCAAGGCCGACTCCACGTGATAAGCCACTGTAGTGTTGTTATAATGCACTCAATGAATCACAGCTGCTTTGTCAGCTCCTCGGCAGCCGGGGATGTATTGTGTGAAATGCAAAGAGGCTGATGTCCCTGCAGGGATTGGCCAGGGTCAACAGGGATTATTTTTAGGAAGGGAATCATTTATGTTTCAAACGAGAGCCCGAAGAAGACTTGTCGTGGCGAGCTGAGACCTCCAGCTGCAGGAATCATTCTAAGAATCTATTTTTCATAGCTATCCCGTTTTGCAGTCTAAATATCTGAGAGGCGGTGATAAAAGGATTGTCTGTACAATGCTGCTGGATGTTTGCCATCCTCCGCCCGGGCCGGGGCAGGCGGCTGAGTGGGAGGCGCAGGTGCAGTGGAGGATTTGCACTAATTGACTGAAGTACGGGAGCCCAGGAGGGACAGATCAGGTGCAGAGATACTAGCCAGGGTTCGCCCGGGTCGGCAACAAACAAAGAGGATCCTCCCCTTCACTGTTCTCCTGTAATTGCAGTTACCCTAATCTGTGAAAAAAACAAAAAACACAGCCGAGTGCTGAGCCTCTCCGTCGGCTTGGCATTCACCGGGCTGCGAGACGAGGAACAAATGAAAACCGAAATCGCTCGGGCGGGAGATTAATGTAGAAAAATGAAAGAGGACGGATTGGGCCGAGGGAGACGTTACAGGTGTCTGGAGAGAGAAGACGGATTGCCAGCTCCTTTAGACTTGGCTCGCTGCTGTTCCAGCAAATGATGAGCCTATGTCATAATAAAACGGGCGGCGGGAAAGTAGCGTGATATTAATTGCGGCGGGCTTCCTCCCCTCCTCCTCCTCCCCCCCCGTCTGCAGCCGGTGACGACACGTCTACCTCACCAAGACGAGGAAACTTTTAAACACACGTTCCAAAGGCTGGAGAGAGAAAGAATGCATTTCTGTTTCATCGAAAAAACGCCATCATCGTTGACTTCCCGGCGTTTTTTTTATTTTCCTCAGCGAGAAGCAACAGTTTGATTTTTTTATGAGATTAGAATTGAATGTTCACGTCCCAGGGAGGACGTGTGGCTCAGCTCTATTGACCACACGCAGGTGGCTCATCTCGGCCAAATCAATAGAGATTGTGAAAGCTGAAATTCGATTCCATTCGATTCCATAACATGTTTAAAACGTGACACTTATACCGACTCTATTCAGGGATGATACATCACTGAGCTGTGTTTAACATATAACTATTTAAAACACTCAAATAAACCAACTTGTTATCGAGCGTCCCAGCTTGTCCTCTTTTGTTTCCCAGAGTCCTGACAGCCGATGGATGCTCGCTCGCAGACGCCTCAGCAGACGCCGCCTCCCCTCTGTGTGCTTTTGGATTATAGATCGGGCCTTTAATAATCAATGACTGTGTGGTTGTGGGAGCAGATTAGTGGCATAATCTCCAGTGTATGTCCTCATAATACGCTTTACACTGTAACTCTCGGCAGCAGCACACAAAGCCCCGGCTTAGTGCGGCCGCGGCTAATGTTTGTCACCATATTGGTTTCTATCGAACGCCGGTCTCGAGTTCATTTCTCAGGCGTCTGCGTTTGAAGAGACATATTTTTTTGACATTTTGATCAAATTGATAAACAGATCATTTGACAGCCGAACATCAGGCTCCAGCCAAGTAGATGCAAACATCCTTTTTCCTCTCGCTCCCTCTCTCCATCCCTCCACAAGTTCTCTGAGGCACGAGGTCACCATCTGTTGCAATCACGATGCGCTGCCCGTTTACATCTCCTCGTGTTCACTGAGGTGTGAGACGCTGGCATGCGGACGCCATTATTCTCCCTCTCGCTGGCTGATTTCCCAGCAGCGCCGGCGGACGGAGGTGAGGCGGCGACAGCTCCCGTCGGAAGACGAGCCGCACTCTGAGGGCAGCGAGTGTAAAACAGTAATTATGAGAAACGGACAGCGATCGGGCCCGCACATAAATCTCCAGCGTGTGCGACGCCACAGTTTGTATTTAGTGAAGTGCTCTAAGTGTGTGTGTGATCGCAGCTGGAGTGGCAGCCAGGATTTAAAGGCTGAGGTTCACCCAAAGAATCTTTTCTGGCAGCTAGATTGAGCCAGTTTGGAAACACTCAGGGTTCAAGATAAGGCGGAACCCGTTTCCCTCTGCCAGCCGTTTGGTCCTTATCGACCCCGGGACTCTGTCATTGCTATCGACACTATGGCTGCTGTTCTCAAACTGGATGTTCAGTGATCTTTATGTATGTCGTGTTGCAGAGTGATCCTGGTTTCCTGTTGGATAATTGTTGCTCTCTGGCCGTGGGAGAGCGTGACCTGTTCTCCAGCTCGGCTCCACAGGGAAAACCACCAGCTGGAGGCTCACATGTTGAGATGCTCTGACTCTGAGTATGTTCAGCGGTTCGTTCATTAGAGATCTCAGTGACAGACAGTGCATCCGATGTAAGGAAACAAGTGAGAATGAGCAGAAAACATTTCAGATCCAGATATAAACACTGATCATGTTCCTGTGGCCCCGTGTTACATGTTATGTTGTATCATACAACCTGTGCACATCCGAGTTCGGCTTTTAATATATTTAAATACACGTTTATGTATTTTTTAAACAATCCCAGTCAGAAAAGACAGTGTAACTATACAATAGTTATACAAATAAATGTAATACAGCCAGATTTCCTACTACTACTACTTCTACCACTACTACTACTAGTACTTCTACTTATAATAATAATAATTATTATATTTTTTGTGAATGTGTTTATTTTCTTTATTTCGTAGCAGTTATAAAATATAAAAGAGCTTAAAAAAAAACAATGAAATAAATTATAGTTAATTGGAATTCACACGGAGATGAAACCTATTTTTAAACAGTTTAGATGAATGGACTTTAATAAACACAATAACAATCCAATCAGTGTGAGGCTGAATGGTAAGTGTGTGTGCGTGCGTTTGTGCGTGTCTGTGTGTGTGTGTGTGTGTGCGTGTGTGTGTGTGTGTGCGTGTGTGTGTGTGTGTGTGTGTGTGTGTGTGTGTGTGTGTGTGTGTGTGCGCTGCATCAGCCTGCACATGAAGTTTCATTTTTTTAGCCTGTCTGAACATTGTGTTTTCAGGTCACCTGACCACGCACGCAGGGACACACACTTTCTCTCCGTTGTGTAAGAGCAGCGGAGCCGAACTCTGCGATGTGTCACCGCCGGCTCTTTGCATAACTCACCGTCGCCCTCTTTACCGCAGTGAAAACGCGAGCTCGGGGAATTATTGATTTGGACTAATCTGCGTCTCCTGAAGATTCACACACACGATTAGAGTTCATCCGTCATCTTTTATTTTGGCAATTTTAATGGAATTCAAGTGTCTGGTCCTCACGACTCTCTGCCCAATTAGAAATGAAAAAAAACCCTCTGAACACAGGGGGAGGAAATTATTAAAAGATCAGTTGGGCATAAGTGGAAATTACAGCGCCCCCCCCCCCCTCCCTCCCTCCCCGCTCCTCTTCGGAAAGTGAATGTCAGTGGAAGTTTGTTAGCAAAGGTTAACACGGTCATTAGAATTCTGCCCGCGGTCGCTTTCATTTATTCCAAAAGTGGTGTCGCTCATTTATGGATCTGCTCCGAGTTGAGGGTGATGGCGGCGGTGGCGGCGGGGGGGGGGGGGGGGGGGGGGTGGACGCCATCGCAGAATGTCGCTCGCTGTCTTTCCAGTCTCTGGCTCACAGGTCGGGGGTTTAACAGGAGCCGGGCGTCACCCCCTGTCACTCCGAGGCCGGGAGTAAATCTTAGTGAGGCCTCTGCTGCACCGCTCCCCCCCCCCCTCGGAAAAACAACAGCACTTGACAGCCCGCCGCCCGGCTCGGGGGGGAGAAAAAATGCAAAAGGAATTCCGTGGCGCCCACGTCTCTCCCACTGATGAATGGCTGGAGGTAGAGGACCCGTGTTGTGGCTCTGATGAGGCAATTTGTACAGTTCTGCAGGAGAAACAATGGCAGTTCATTTTATTGCAATGCGTCTCCGGGGACACATCAGCACGGCGGCGGCTGCGTACGGCGAGGAGCTCAGCACGATCATAAATCAAAAGACGCCGCTCTGCAACGGGAGGGGCGGCGCCACAGCTCACTCTGTGACGACCCGCGTGTGTTTGTGGCTCCGGGTTTTGAAGCCAGCGTCTTATTGTCTCCGGTTATGAACACAAAGCCGGGGACTGTTTAGCGCTGCTGCTTTTGATTCATTCCACCGGGTGAGCAGGGAGACAACAGTCGATCGTTTACCTATTGTGTTCTAAACGTCGCATTTTTCCAGATGAGCAGGAGCAGCAGCAGGCGACGGCTCGATGCTCGTCACGAAAAAGAAACTTAGCAAGAGACCGGAAATGTTGGTTCCAGAAACCGTTGCACCACATGAGACTTTCACGAGAAAAAGCTGTAAAACGTTTTTTTCGTTCCGCCGTCTCGTAATAAATATGAAAAGTATTTATTGCAAGTGGGTTTTTCAAGATCAAAGGAAATTGCTTTGGTGTTTGGGGCGTGACAAACACATGAGGTCGTTTTGGTCGCCTGTTAAATGCATCGTCTGCTTTAGACTCCGCCTCTGCTATTGGTCACTTGTGATGGATCCAGTTCTCCATCGCTGCCAATGGTGGGAAAGACAACAACTCCCATGATGCCACGCTGCTTCACGACATCATCATGAAACTGGTCTTTACCTATTGTTTTGATTGAGAGCCCCCTGGTGGCCAAAGTTCTCTAAACAACAAACATTGCAAAACCTCACTGGTTCCAGCAAATCAAATGTGAATGTATTCTAGTTTTCAACATTTATGAGTTAAGGTCAAACAAAACATGAACATTTCTAACTATTTCTTGATTGATGGTTGGACTTCCTGCACAGCTCAGCCCCCCCCCCCCCCCCAAGCAGCACAAGCAGGAACACGCAGGGAGTGGATGTGTCCTTGAGCAAGACGCTGTGTCAGCACTCTGTCAACGTGTGAGTGAATCGGTGAATGAGCCGTACGTGGTTAAGTGCTTTCGAGTGGCTGGCCGGACGAGAAAAAGCATTTACTGAACAAAAGGACAAACACACAAAGAGCCGACACCTCCAGATAATCACTGACATTATTAAAGCTTCAAAAGTTAGAAAGTGGAATGAGACTTTGCTGTAAATCGTTTCATTTAGAAGCTGGAAATGAGCCAGAGGGCTGAAGTGAGTTGAACACATGAGACCAGGAACCGATCGAATCCTGTTCTCTGGGAATGTGGTGACGAGGTCTTGGAACGACTGGAGGGAATTTCTTAAATATTCGGTGCAGACGTTCAGTTGGACTCACAGACATTGTTGTGGTTGGAGGTCAGAGGTCAAGGTTGCTGTGCCTTGTGAACCTGTTATCTTGTTTAAATTTGGACTCATGGATTCGATTATTTTGGTCACAGGTCACAGGTCAAGGTCCTGGTGGCCTCACAAAGCCTCTGGAACATGGTATCTCTAATCGGCCTCTAGGGGATTTCCTCGAATGTTGACCAGATGTTACTGGGACTCAAAGAACTGATTTGATTTCAGCTTCTGTTGGAACTGGACGGACTGAATCTCACAAGGGCAGCACGGTACTACTAATGTTATATCGTACACAGTGATGAGTTTGATTATGATCATGATATTTATCCGTTTAATAAAATCTGAGCTGCTTTACGGCACAGTGAGCGTCACATGAATAAAGATTGTGTCCATAGTGAAAGTCAAACGTGATGGTGGACAGAAACCTGCTTTAGTCCCAAAGTGAAATCACATTTCTTCCTGCAGGTCGACTCAAAGCCAGGCTTCTAATTACCAGGCAGTTATAAGATTGGACAATTACAACTAAAGTAGCATTAAGTGCTCGGGCAGAAGGAACCGGCTCCCGTCATCATCCAGAGACACAAAGACGCTCTGTAATCTTCAAAAGGCTTCAGTTGAAGAGGAGCCAATCGCTCGGGACAGTGTCATCCACATAAAAATATGTGACGTATGAAATGAAATGTTGACTATCTATCAATATTAGCAGCTTTCTGCTGTTCTTGTAACAGGATCATGTTTTTCTGTGACTCGGAGTGAAACGCCTCCAGTGCAGCTTCCATGCCCCTTGATCTAAAATCCTTTAAGTCTGTGGAACTGTGCAGCAGGGAGCGGGTGTGCACGGAGGAAACGCCATTACTCCTTCATGTGGCGTTTTGATGATGCTGGTGCAGATCTCCGTCTGACACACAGAGGGAGGCTGCGACATGATGAGAGTTTCACAGAGAAATATTACAAAATATCAGGGTTTCACGGTAAAGAGTTTTTCTGGTTGAATGTGTTAGGAGCGATAATGGAGGAAGCATTCTGCACATAAAAGTAAAAGTCCAATACATATATATATCAATATGTATAGTTTGGTCCTTGTCCCCATAGACATATATAAAGGCTAGATGTCTCGTCTCCGTTGCCGGCCAACGGAGCCGGACGTCCGCACATGGCGGCCATCTTGCTAGGGGGCAGCTCGCTCACCCATAACATTGTGTTGGTAGTGGTAAATAACCATAACTTACTCAATTTTCAACCGATTTTGAAACAGTCTGGTTTGTTATAAACGTCAGAGATGTAGTTATGACACTGCATAAATTATAAAAAAAAATTAGAAAATAAGATAATTATTCATAAGTATGCAGTGTCATATCTACCTCTCTGACGTTTATAACAAACCAGACCGTTTCAAAATCGGTTGAAAATTGAGCAAGTTATGGTTACTTACCACTACCAACACAATGTTATGGGTGAGCGAGCTGCCCCCTAGCAAGATGGCCGCCATGTGTGGACGTCCGGCTCCGTCAAATGAGACATCTAGTCTTTATGTCTATGCTTGTCCCGGCCACGAACATGGAGGAGGCAGGACTGATGGCTCAAACTGCAGCCAGCGATCAGGAGGCTTCACTTCTGTGGAGCTGTCATGACGTCCGTCTTAATATGGAGTTTACGTCGTGTGCACATTCAGTTCAGTTTCACAGTAACTGTCATTACTGTCATCAGCACTTAGTTAGTCAACGAGAACAATGCGAGGCTTGGGGTTTGTCTCTGAACGAGAAACACTTAACCAAGCTGCTGCTGCTGCCTGAGGCCGGAGAGCGAATTAACTCCAGCTGCATTAGCTGCCACGGAGCTGCCAGGGGTTTAGTGTGGATTTGGACGTTTGTCAGTCAGTGTGAAGGTGAACCAACACAGGCTTCCTTTTTATTTAAGACCCATATTATCAGGATCACTTGGCAGAATCAGGCCCAGATCACTCACACAGACGCAGCTGGAATCGGCTCCATCATTAACTTGTTGAAACCCTGAGCAGTGATATATCAACGTGCATTCTCACCTCCGGACACTTGATTCATGTTTGGTTTTTAAATGACAAGTTGATGGGGCTGTTAATATATTTGCAATGTATTTGAGTGTGTGTGGGTATTTTGGAGATTGTAAAGCCGCCGCTGCTGCAGTTGTGCTGAGTTTGCACAGCGCTGTGTGTTAATTTCTCGAATGCATATTGGGCAACGGATTCAGCAAATGTTTCCATGTTGAGAGATGTGGCAGTGAGCAAGCATTAGGGTGTTTGCCAAGGCCATGATTACTGTTAGTGCAGGATGTGTGAGCGGCAGAGCAGCAGCTCCACTGGATCCACTTCACAGGGTTTGACTCTCCTGAGCGACAGCAGCTGCACCTGCACGTCTCCCGCTCCCGATTCGGTTTGAAGTGTCAAAGCCACAGAGAATGTCCCTCATGATAATCAACAGGTCTGAAGTCAAGTTAGAAATCACAAATATATTTTTTGGACTTTTTTAACAATGTGTCTCCACCTCCTCCCACTCTCCAGACATGAAGCCAAGACATCCGGGATAGGAACGCTGCCATCTTTCCCATTTGGAGGCGGAGTCTGTGCAGTAGCGATCGGGGGGGGGGTGGAGCCCCGGTAGTGAAGTCCTGCTCGACCAATCGTGAGTCATTCCCAGCTGTCAATCACCTTGTTTCTTTTTTTTTTTTTAAATATTTTTATTCGGAGGTAAGGCACAGTAGAACAGGAATCAATGTCAAATTTACATTGAATATCACATAATCTCTGTACGACAATTAACAATATATAGAGATATTGACACCATAAGAACACTGTGCATCACGATGGGTTAAGAGTAAGATATACAGTCTACCTCCTAGGATGTTTTTTTTTTATTTATGGACCACATGAACGTGGTCATGCGAACAATACATTACACAATTCAATGAAAATAATAATAATAATGATAAATAAATAACTGAAAATTCTATTAAGTAATAATTAAGTATTAAAGCTGCACAGTATAAGTCACCTTGTTTCTATCAAGTCAGCATCAAACCACTTTAGAAATATCTAATATTTATAAAACGTGACTTTTTAGTCTGGTTCATGTCCCAGAACACCGAACCAGGCCGGCACAGTTTGGTTGTTTGTGTCAAAGGTCACTGAAATTATATAACACGAGTTTACGTGACACGTTAACACATCTCGAGTCGAGTAGGCAAATATTTTCCTTTTTCAAACAGGCCACAAAGCAAGGAGCAGTATCTTTGACTCAGAGTCATATGATTATTATCTCCAGTCCTTAAATCCAGAATCGTACATGAAGCAATGACAAGACCCGAATCTTGTCGTGCGATTCCTTACGATAGGAGAGGAGACGAGAGGAGACGAGAGGAGACGGGCGGGAGAGCGATGGCAGCGGCCGGGGGGGGAACGCTGAAAGAGAAACAGAGAAACCCCGTGAAGAGAAAATATTCTGTTTTGCACACCACTCATCCTCCACACTCGCTCCATGCATAAATGAATACAGATCGCTGTTTGGAAATCAGCAGAGCTAAGAAGCTGCCTGGCACAAGATGTTGCCGCTAATCATTCCCCTCAGCCACTGTCCGACCCTGCATACAAAACACACACACACACACACACACCACAGTGTCACGCCTAAACAATCGTTTCCCCTCACAATTGCTTTCCTCCATCACCCGCACAATTCTGGAGGAAATATGTGCTGCAGCTTATTACAGGACACAGATATTGGAAGCCGTTTTGCATATTGAGAACTTTGACTGGGTCGTATTCCGCTCTATATGTCGCCGTTAAAAAACACGTTTCCCCCGGAAATTAACGCACTTAATTTCCAAATAGATTAAGGCGGGTTTTACAACATGCCGGAATCTGTCATTTAATGTCGTTTCATCAGAATGAAAATCCTGCCGTGACTCCTGAGGGGAAACATTAGGGCGGGATAATAAAGTGTCGTGAGCACCCAGGGTGATTTTCTGCTCCATAAATTCAAAGTGAGTGACGCAGGTTCGGGAACGTGTGTGTGTGTCCATTAGAAGCCTCGAGAAATAAATAACACCATAAATACAGGGTATATTGAAACTTGATATCAGGCTCAAACAACAATATTCAAACCCCACAGGCTCTTCCTGTCTGTTATTAGGGCCCGAGCACCTCCGATGGGAGGCCCTATTGAAATTGAAATGATTATTATTATTATTATTATTATTCATCCAAATGAATTGGCTTTTTGAGGGCTTTCCCATGCTCAAAAAGTTGCTAAACTTTGCAGTAAATTAGAATGTGGTGGAAAATTACGTATTCTGGAGTATTTGGAAATGGGCGTGGCAAAATGGCTCAACAGCGCCACCTGGAACGCAGCCCCTAGGTTTCCCCTTGGCCGATCTTCACCAAAATCGGGGGAAAGGTGTATCGTGACTAATCATACAAAAAAGCCTCAAAGAGCATTATGAAAAAAGCAACAGGAAGCCCGCCATTTTGGATTTACTAGCCATTTTGGCCATATTTCACGTTTTTACTTTGATGTACTTGTCGTAGGGCTTTCATCGGATCAACTTTAATTGATATTTGTATTTATCACAGACTGGAGACTGTTGAGAAAGTTGTGCGGTGTGAAAGGAAAAGAGATTCAAGTATTTAAGAAATCGTTCCTTAAATACTACACCACTGGATTTGAGTCAGTGATTTTGTAGATATTTATCTATATATGTTTGATATATTATTTGAAATTGCAGCGATCTTGTAGTGTTTTATCAAAGGAACAGTTATTTGGTGATTGATCGTGAATATAAAATCATTTTCTGTAGTTTTGCGAGTTTGTTTAAACTTCTGTCCTCACAATTACAACATTAAAAATCAGTTTCATCCGTTGTTGCGTCTGTGGTGAAAGTTCTCCAGTGTGCAGCAGGAATAAGTCGTCTCCATCTTTTTGCGTTTCCTCTTTAATTGGAAACCCAAAGTTCTGAAACCTGGTCCAGGGGGAAACGCCTCCTCCTCACTTCCACCCGAGTCGGTCTTGTCACTTCCTGCGTCCCGTTGGCGCTCGGCTTGACCCCGCCAAGCCGTCAAGTGCGATGACCCGTGAAAAAAACCTGCTGCGTAGAGAAGTCTCCAGGTGTGGGAGACATGTCTCCGTCTCTTCCTGGAGAAATAGTGTGCAGAGAAAACTGCAGTGCATCTCTTCTGGAAGTCAAAGTAATTTAGTGATACACAATAAATTAAAAATTATCTTTGCTGTCAAAGGCTGAAATAAATCCTAAATCTTCAATCTGCGGAAACCGATCCACTCTCAAAGTTTACAACAATAAACAGAATACTAAATTCAATGCTAATCTGAACCCAATAGAAGACGTGATCGCAGGCACAGGGAAGAATGTTAATTTGAAAAGCTTCAGGCTATAAAAAGCCTCTCGGAGATAAGATCCTGCTTTTGTTTTGGCTCGTTGAGCTCATTAGAGAATTAAACGTCACGGTTGATTGTGGTGTGGCAGAAGCATCACATCCTGCCTCCACCTTCCCAGTCCTCCAGGATGTGTTTGGATTGGATGAACCTCAGCAGTGAGATATTCTGTTCATTTAGCTTCCTGCATTTTTGATTTCTTTTTGAAAATACCCGACTGCAGATGTTTATTACGTTGGATTTAAAGGTCGACCGATTAATTGGAGCCGACAGGACGTTTCTTAAACTCTGAATCTGAGGAATTTAGGCTGATGGCAGCGCTGGTCCCACTGGTCCCACTGGTCCC
This sequence comes from Limanda limanda, assembly GCF_963576545.1. Classification (NCBI taxonomy): domain Eukaryota; kingdom Metazoa; phylum Chordata; class Actinopteri; order Pleuronectiformes; family Pleuronectidae; genus Limanda; species Limanda limanda. The sequence goes on along the minus strand of NC_083658.1, from coordinate 3,140,799 downwards.
ACTGGTCCCACTGGTCCCAGGGGACGTTTTTAATGAAGGCTCCACTCACACAGTCAAGGTAATTTCATCCTGTGCCTGAGATAATTCATATTAAAATGTTATTTACGTTATATAAGACAGCTTTGGTCTTTCTTGTGGTGGTGATGAGGTTGTTGGTGATAGCATCAGTGTTTCCTGTTCATTACCGAGTCCTGCCACAGCTTCTGAATGGTCCTTGGTTCTGCACCCGGTATGTGGGCCGGATTATAGTGTGGGAGCAGTGTCTGGGCCAAAACTATTTTTGCCACGTGGGAGGACAATGGCAGCCATGGATGGATCTCACTCTGTGGGAGCTGAGTATGATGCGATATTGGACGTGAACATGACAAATATTGAGGGTTCAAGCCCAGAAAATTGACCCCAATTGTACAAAAAGCAAAAAAAAAAGACAGGATAAGAAGATTTTGTCCACCTGTTTTGTCGTCGGGCTGTCTTCCTCTCTAGAAACATTTATTCCAGACTCCGCCCCCCCTCCTCCGGCCTGGTGGTGACGGATCGATCTGACAGGTGACCACGGCGTGACCGCGGCGCTCTGATCCACGTGAAGCCCGGCGAGTCCACACTAACACACCTGCTGTGCCGGATTAACATGCGTCAGACCTGATCTGTGTTGATGGGAGCGGGGGGGGGGGGGGGACGGGGGGGATTCATCCTCTGATCAGATGCAGTTTACAGACAGTGAGATATGAGCAGGAAGCGCAGGACTCGCTCATCACGCTCAGGTGCTGAAACAGTCGATGTGTTTGATGTGTGTTTGTGTTGCTAACACCTCCCCCCCCCCCCCCTTGCACAGCATCCACGCACGGACCACCCGGGGGGGGGAAGTGCCTGGGTGGCTTCCTGACATGCTGTTTGCAGCTGACAGCTTCAGGATAATCACTTCCCGACTCCCGTGAAATGTCCTAATGAGGCTTTTGGCTGCGTGTCGGTCGGCTTCAACCTGCAGCCGCACGAGCTGCAGTCGTCTTTTCTTCTTTTTCTCTCGTTCTTCGCTCACTTCGCTGGCTGATCCGACAGCTGTTGTTCTTAATTTCATCCCCGGCTATTTGCAGAGGATCCATCTGGAGAACACACACACACACACACACACACACACACACACACACACACACACACACACACACACATAAATCAAATACATCTGGACAGGAGCAGTCTCCTGTTTCTGCGTGAGAGCTCTGAAGGCTTACACATACTGTACGTGAGGATATATTTACACGAGTAGTTCACATCCAAGGCAGAAATACACATTTACTTAAGGAAGCATCAAATATTGAAGGGAAATATTCAAGTTCAAGAACGCCACAACACGTAGCTTGTTAAAGTGAAGTGCTCCTGGTTGTCCAGCTTTGTGGACGACTCCAGCAGCAGGACACACACTTAGGGGACAGGATTGGCGTCCACCTAGGATGAGAGGGCGTTGACTCGACGTAAGCATTGACCCTAGAAGGTCCAAGATAGTTTGAAACAATTTTAAATCATAAATCTGATGTTAAAACCAGCATCAACCAACACATCTAATTGAGCTGTATTTCCTAAATAGATGCTTCAACGACAGCACATTGACAAAGCACCTCTTTGCTTTCCTCTACTGTTTCTAATCCTCTGAGTTTGTGTTGGAAGCAGAGAACGAGACCGTGGCTCACTGCACAGCTCTGCGGGCGATGCATCTGCCAGCTGTTTAAACCGCTGCACCTTCAGCGGACGTGATGGGCTGAACGCAGCACAGAGTGGATTTGATGGGAGGTATCGACTCGAGTGTGCACCCACGAAAAGCAGCCAATTATTGTGCAGGTGGAGAAGACGTGTTGCAGCACGTCTCCCTCTCCAGTGGCAGAGAGACGAGAAGCCAGGGCCAATTACGCTGAGAGATCTTTCTATTTGGGCTCCTGCGAAGAATAAGAGCTTTCTTTGCGTTTTGTGTTAATTTTGTGCCACGGGCCGTTTAGTTTGAGTCCAAGTACAGATTATTCCTGCTTGAAATAACTGTTGGTTTTGTCGTTGTGCAAAGAAGTTGTCCTCCTCTCACCCTGCAACACATCCTTCCATTCGCACATCCCCTTGTTTTCTCCGTAGGTTGCGGTGCTTTCATCTCCGAGGGGTTAACGACAGCTATAATCCTATTGATCCAGAAAACTGATCCCTCCTAATCCTGTAACGTGAAAGTTGGGCATTGTGCTACAGCGGCGCCCGGCAGCAACAGCTTTATAAATTCTTATCCGGCGCCGCGAGCCTCAGTGTTCGGCTCAAAGCTGCTGGAGACAGAGAGCGTCCGGGACTGCACCTCCACTGGAAACACTCTATGAATCTGTTATTTTGTTTCTCCTGCGGAGGACGGCGGCTCTATTCTTTTGAACGTGCTGTTATTGTGGACTCGGCAGACGGAGAGAACAGAGGAGGAGAGAGAATGTTCAGCTGAGCCTCGGGGAACGAGTCGGGCTGACTCTGCAGGCTCCGTCCTCTCTTCCTGCTTCTCGCTGTCTCACCTTCTCGTTCTGTCTCTCTGGAGTTTTGGTCCTGGTACGCCCTCCCACTTATCCTCCTTTTTTTTTTTTTTTTTTATATTCTTTTAATTGGTTTTTAACCGTTTTATAGGACAAACATTAGAAAAACAAAACAGAAAACAAAACAACAACAAAAAAAGTCCCACCCCAAACTAACAATGAGCACTGCAATATATATCCTTACACATATATATACATATATATACACACATATACACATATATACATATATACATATATATATATATTAGGGCTGGGCAAGTTAACTCGTTTCAATCGAGTTAACTCAAGTGATGAGTTAACTCGATTAATTATTTTATCTCGCATTAACTCAGGTTTGATTATTTATTGTTTTATTGTGAAAGTCAGGCTTTTATTTTGTGAAAGTCTGTTGCTGACTGCTGCAGAACAGGAAAAAAGAAAATAATTGGCGGATAAACAATCGAGTTAACTCATCACTTGAGTTAACTCGATTAAAACGAGTTAACTTGCCCAGCCCTAATATATATATGTATATATATATACATATACATACATACATACACACATACATCCATGTATACACAAACATACATACATACACAATCAGCAGGATGACAGGAGACAGGCAAGGGAACAGCGTGTATAAAATAAAGAGAATGACACAAAATGAAATAAAAAAAGCAGTCAGGCCTCCCCTTCCAGAATAAGATTATGAGTTATGGTTTCTGTAAGAAGGAATGCACCGGTTCCCAGATCCTCCAAAACTTGACTGATTTGTGATTGAGGTCATGAGTCAACTTCTCAATAGGAAAAAGAGCAGAAATCTGTGATGTCCACATGTCGACTGTAGGGACCTGAGGAGTCGACCACCTCAGCAAAATACATTTTTTTTGCCAAAAAAACGTATCCTCCTCTAAAGTCATCCCTCCATCCCCTTCCCTTCGTCTCCTTGTTTCTCACCTTCCTGCTTGCGGCTGCTGTTTCCTCCACCGAGGCCCCCTGCCAGGTCCATTTTTTGCCCGTGTGACGGCGACTGCATGTGACAGTACCCCCCTCCCCCAACCCCCCAGCCCCCCCGCCGCGACCAAACACTCACCCGCACCAGTTAATGACACTTAGAGGGATCCCAGGATGCACATTGTAGCGCGGGTGCCAGGATGGATGCTGGCTGAGTCAGCGGTAAAGCGTTGCACTCTGGCAGCGCTCCTGGCGCAGGGCACAGCGGAGGTGACATCAGCGACTCTGGATGACACCGCTGGCAGCCCGCGCCTCCCCCGCTCTGTCACTGTCATCCACTCTCACAGCGTTGGGGGGGGGGGAGAGAGAGAGGGATGGAACATTTTGGAGATAAGCCGGTTGTTCTTGCTCTTTAGTCACAAGAACGGGAGGCTGAGAGGAAGTGTTCTGTCTCCAAGTGTCAGTTCGTGCTGTTTCAGCCGTCACCCAATCTGTTTGTTTACGGAACAATTTGTCCCGGAACCGTTTTCACTCTGGAAGAGATTCACTCCGACTCCCACACGTCGGTCACGTCTCAAGAAGCTCGAGCTCATTGTCACCGTATGAATTGACCTTTTAAATAACTCAATTAGTTAAATATCTGATGTGGTTAGTTTGTCTGAGCTGCATCACTCGGTTGCGTTGCAGGATGTGTTTTATCTCCACTAGCAGCATCAGAAAGTTCATGTTCAGCACTTGACAGTTTGTTTGAATGAGTCAAATGAACGTCTCCACAGTTCAGACACATCCTCGGAGGTGAAGACTGCAGCGATCCTGCGATAGGCTTCTTCTACAAAAGATATTTTCAAATGTCAGGATGACGGCACTTTGCACGAGTGTTAATTCAGCATCAGCCGAGAACGTTTGCCATCTCGTCCTTCTCACTGCTTCACTAATGCCGCAGCATTGAAAGCAGACTCTCAGTTATCACGAGGTCAGAGTTCGATCCGCGGCTCGTCTGGAGAAAAGCAATTTACGCTCGGCGGAGTTTTTTTCTCACGACTCTAGTTTTTACACATATCCGAGGCCATCTTTTTCCTCGGAGCTCGTAATGGCTTCCGCTGGAATAGAAGTGATGACTTTTGAATTGGAGTGAGCAAATCTCTGTCGTGCTCTCGCCTCCGAAGGATCCCAAGGCACCTGACGGCTTCCTCCATTTATCTGGCGAGGTGTGAATCACGGCCGGCCTGCGATTTCAACAGAGCTCAGAGGATACGTTCAGAAATAAGTAGCGCTGGGATAATTCAATATTTTTTGCACTTTGAATGAATCTGTGAAGTGGCTGAGTAAATTCTCTCATCCGTGGAGCGCTTTGCCCTGTCAAGAGAGTCATTCTCAAAATGTTTTTTCATAAGTCTGTGGCTTTATTATAATATCAGAGCTTTGAGTAAATGAAGACGTTGAATGAAGGAAGTTAACTCACATCTCAAAGAAAACACATCAGGCAAAACCAGAAAACCCTCAACTTGCATTTGAAAATCTCCCAAATTGATTTGATCTGATATTCCGTCATGTCTGTCTAACTTGCCACAGCTCCCACATATCACTTATTTTTTTAGAATATTTTATTTTTCCAAATATTTTCACAATGTAAGAGAACATGCAGAGGATACAGAACACTCTACATTAAACATTACAGAAAATTACATAACAAAATTTAAAAAATTAAAAAAATACACACATAGATGAAATAAAACTAATTAAATAAATAAAGTAAATAATTCCCCCCACCCAAAGAGAAAACAAAAAACAAAAAAAAGTCGGTGCATAGGATGACACATCACAGAGAAATACCGCAATGACACAGTGAATAATGTAATTCAGAGCTCCAAATAGTTACAGTCCTATGGTACCGTTGGTGGTGTATCCATGTATTCCAAATAAGGCTGCCAAATTTTCAAAAATAACTTCTATTTCTTTCTGAGACTATATGTAATCTTTTCAAGAGGAATACAACTGTTCTACATTTCACTTATTGTCAATATATTGAATTGAACTTGTTGAAACCTGCAGAAACAGAAATGAACACTTTTGCTCCATCGAGACATTTCTCTGTATCTAAGTGTGTCTCTCTCTTGGAAGGCACTTTGTCCTCTTGAGCAGTTTCCCTCTGCAGTGAGTTGGCCTCAGAGGTTCGAACGCCAGCTCGTCGCAGATTGAAGAAGGAGGGATTGTGGTCTGAGAGAGGAGTGGGGCAGCCAGGGGTTCTCGGGGGTTTAGCCGGAGAGGCGGACAGACGAGCAGCTCGGAGGACTCAAACGAAACAGGCAGGATCAGGCCCGAGCTCGAGACAAACATGAGGAAATAGTTTCAGAGACTGTGGAAGAAGCAGGATCTTTATACTGCAGGTGTCGAATAGACTTAAGCTTCACACACACACTGAGGCTCAGTTAAAGAGGAGGGAAGTGTGTGCTGCAGGGAAACACGATAAGGTAAAGAGGGAAGTGGGCGCTGCCTAACCACGCTCAGTGTGCCTGTTACACTGCAGCTCAAAAGCGTCTCATTCCGAACACTTCGTCCTTGCTCGCAACATTAACCTCCACCGGTTTGCCCTGCGGCGGCGAGGGAGCCAATCAATTTGCACGCTTTGTCAACCTCGAGTGCCTCCTCCCCTCTGAGGCGCCGGCACAAAGACACCAACACCGAGCATATTCATCTCTGCTGTGCGGGAATTTCCTTTTCATTGGCTTCTCTCGCTTTCATCAGCTCCGTGTTCTTCTGAGTCGGGACGTCTGCTCCCAGCACAGGAGCAGTGATTCACCTCCTCTGCTGAGAGGAGACGTGAGGAGGAGGCCGATCGGGTCGATAACAAACTGTCTTCCGCGTCTCGTGGGTCGTTTTCAGGCGTGAGTTTTCACATGTGAAGAAACGCAGCAGGAGATTGTGTCAGTTCCTCCACAACAACAGGAGAATGTCTGGAGCATACAGGCGAGGGGGAAGAGCCTCGGTACAGATCCTGCTGCGGACATCATGTGGTCGAACTCTAACCTGGAAAATGTCCAGACAGCAGCTTCTTCTTCAGCCTCTCTTAGCTGTGCATGGGTAACTGGGATCCGTCTTGTGGGTCGATTGTCGCATGTGGGATTTAACACGGCCCAAGTCTTTAATGGGGTCTTAATATCCCTTCAGAATTGGTTTCCATTACACAGAGTTAATTTATATCACTCATCTCTCCTCCTCCTGCTTCGAGCATCAATACGCTGCGTCTATTAAGGTTTCTGTGTCTCCTGCACCTTCCTCCTGCAGCTCACAGGATTTTTCCATCAGAATCATCGCTGAGGAGACTGTGAATTTAATTGAATATGTAATAGCACTAGGGACGGGAATCGGCAGGGACCTCCCGATACTATCACGATACTTAGGTGGCGATACGATATGTATTGCGATTTTGTAAGTATTGCGATTCGATATTACGATTTCCTGCGATTTCTTTTGGTTATTATTTTTTTTAAATATTGGACCATGGAAAAAAGTTGAATCGTAGTACAAATACAACACAGTCAAATTCACTTAGAGCTTTACAAGTTTTATTTCAAATATTAACATTAACTTAATGACTGCCGGGCAGCCAATAGAGAAAAGAAATAAAAATGTGCCCTATTATTGTATAGCCCCTGTCAACTGCACACAAACTGACTGATTAAGACATGTATGCCACTTAGGCTACTTTTAAACAATAAATAAAAGGTAAATTAAATAGAATGAATAAAAGTTAATTCATTATTTCAACTTTGAAATAAACAAAAAGTAGGCTATGCTTCATTGTTGTCTGCATGTATGCGATGCAAAGCTAGTGCTTGGGTTTAGATGGGTTTAGATTCTTGTGCAAAAACAAGAGCTGGTCAACTTGCCCCCCCCATATATCCCCCCCGTATAGACCAATAAATATGTTTTAAGAAAAAAAAAAAAAAAAATCGTCATTCACAAGACTCGCGATTTGTAACTGAATCGATTTTCCCCCCCCATCCCTAAATAGCACAAGGGATTGAAGGGGGGGGCTCGGCTCATTGCATTGTTGAAGCCTGGTCCAGTCGCTGGGTCTCTGCAGAAATGACACGTTCACATCCCCCAAGTCCAACTGTTCCAGTGAAATATTGCATTGAGATCCGCGTGGTTGATGATAAACAAGCAGCTCTGAGTACAATGTGTAAATAACAAGATTGAATCAAGGGCTGCACTGTGATTGAAGCTGTTCCCTCCGGGCTTGGATTGATTGGCCATTTCAGCGCTGTCAGTCTAATAAATAAACAGACAAGGAGACAAATGATGTGCTGAACTATTTGTTATGCAGGTTTAACACGAGAACCGGATCAATTCTGCGGGAGCCAGCGCTGCTCCCGGAGAGAAACGGGCCTTCGATGCTAACGGCGAATCATCGGGCGTGAGGACCAGCGAGGTCTGGTGGGACGAGGAGGAGAGGCGGAGAGAAGCCTCAGAACTCTGACAGCTCCCCAGCAGAGCGCAGAGAGGGGGGGGGATGATGGTGGAGAGAAAAGAGGAGGAGGAGAAGAGGCGCCGGAGAGAGATCAAAAGGTGCGCTCATCAAGGGCTCGCCTCTGCTCCACTCTGACGGGGCCGGAGAGAGATGGCGAGGGCGGAGGCTTCAAGGGAAAGTCGGGGATGACGGAGCAGCAACAAGGAACCGGAGAGGACGCCGGGATTCCACCTGTGACGCCGTCTGTGTCGCCATCGTTATTCTCGGCGCACTCTCCTCGAAAGCAGTTTGCATTTGCAACATGCGTACGTACAGTTTCACTCTCGCACTCGGCTGAAAGCAGGAATGATCTTTTCACGAGGTCGTTGTGGACGATGATGTAACGATGGCGTTTGTCCGACACGGGGAGAAACTGTCGGATGTAAAATAGATCCTACAACTCAGATCTGCACACACTTGCATTATTAATACAACCTGAATAACAATGAATACATGGCGTTAAGTGCAATTGGACTTTATATGTAACAGCAGCAGCATGTGATGTGGAGAAGTAAATATATAATGACAACATTTCCTAACAGTTCCATTTGGGGGTCGGTCTAATTGCTGGTGTCTGACTCTATCGATCATTGTGATTCGTGTGGTTTGTTTTTCGGTGCAGCCTGATTGAGTGTGAAGGGACTGGTGGGCCCCAGCGGAGGTTTGTGATTGGCCGTTCAAGTTGGCCAGCGAGTTTGCAGTTGATGAAAAACCTGTTTTGTGCTCAGTTCTGGTTGGGAAAGTCACATTTGGTTTTTGGTCCAAAGGGGCTTTTAGTCGCCCCGGGCAACGCCAAACTACAGACTTAATTCTTCCAACCCTGAAAAATCCCCACTGTATTTCCTGATCAGCCCAGGACTTGTTTGCTCATTCATGTGTCACATGCAATATATCAGACTCCAATTATCTCGTTTTAAAGCCTTCAAAATTACAATAAGTGGCCTCGGGTAGAACTCCTGTGTTATCTTTCACCGTGTGGGTACGAGGGAGAGGGAGAGGAAAGTATTTAGCAGAATGACGACGACACACTCGGATGCTGAAGAAAGCCTGGAGAGCGTATCACTCGCCATCATTATGAACCCAAAGGTTGCAAAGGCAAACCGGGGAGATATGACCTCATTCTCTGCTCCTCCTGAGTTGCAGCTGCTCTCTTGGCACCGACGGCAGGAGAGAGAGGAGCAGCGCTCGCTGTAGCATGACACACAGGAAGCCTCGTGCTCTACTTACTATGCATCGACAGCTTGATAATAGGCAACGACTAAAGAGGGCTTTCTTCACCAGCCAGTTGATGAATGTGAATGCAAAGTGGATATTATGTGAAGACTGCACTTCGAGTATCTTTTCATCTGGGCTGCCTCTTCTGTAAATGTCCGTTCCATAATTGTATTCAGACAGGAATAAAAAAGAAGAGGAAGAGGATGTTTCTCCGACCTTTTTGCTTCCCTGCCGAGGTCTCCGGTGCAGGACTGAGTGCAGCTCAGCAACACGAGTCACTAATTGACACCACTTGGTGAAAACTTTGGGAGAGAATGTACAGTGTCAGTCAAAAGTTTTTAAAACCCTGTAACTTAACATTTGATTTAAACTTTAAGTAATGTAACGTTTGGGTTTTTAAGGCCTTTTTTCCGGTTGTCACGAGTTGTGAGTCTTCTCGACATGAAACTTTGTGTCTAAGAAGTTAATTGGCAGGAATCAGATCCTAATTGGACTCCTAATGAAGCCATGTGCATTGAAAAGGTCGATCATTTAACTCCGCAGTGAGTGGAGATCAGTGTCCTGGGTGTTGTCTGCTCCAGGTGTTTTATTACAGAAGACAACATTTACACACGCGTTAATCTGCTGCGTTCCTCAAATCCAGACGTTTCCTTGTCTGGATTTCATGTCTGGAAAACGGTTTTGGTCGTTTAAATACAAATCACCTTTGTCTTACTTTGTCACTGTCGGGAAAAAAAGCAGGTACTTGTGGTTCCACAGAGACCCGCGCGATTTGGATCTGTTGTCGAATATCAATTCAGACTGGATCCAGTGAGCAGAGAAGTGAAGCCATGACTCTCACATCCCACGGCACGAGGAGAACACTGAACCGCAGTGTGGGTTGATGTTTGAGCTCAGAGCGCCTGCGGAGCGTGAAGCACCTGCAGAGTCATTGAAACAAACCCCCAGAATACCCAGAATCCCTGTGTTTGCTGTGGCAGTCAGGGTTGTTGGGATGTCGGCTCCACGTGGAAACACCAGAGACGTGACATCCGGCCACTGGATCCTGGAAACCGATCAATGAACCCCTCGGTGAATGACAGTGTTTTCTCTCTTCTAAGCCGCGTTCGCTCTTTTTTGTAATTAAATTTCCTGTTGAAGGGCGGCAGTTAGCAGCTCTGAATCATGTCGGCTGTAATCACCACGTCTCCATTAAGACGGAGAGCGATGTGATTGGCGGCTGGCTGTGAAAGGTCAGAGGAACCCTGCAGTAGCACGGATTTGTGGATTCAGCTGAAGCCTTTATCTCTCAAGGAAAGTCGGCTGTAATGAGTTCGACCTCACCGACCTGCGACGATGATACCTGCTAATGTAATGCATGACAAAAAATGTGTAAAACATATCAGACACATATTTTTCAGCCCTTTTGAAATGAGAGAAACAAACGGAAGCTGAGTCACAGGACTGATTCTCCTTCACTGTTTATCTCGGGATCAAAAGCAGTGAGAGTAATTCAATCTGCTCGTTAACAAACTCCAGTCAGTCGCTGCTAATTGTTTCTAAGTTTCTCTCTTGTTCAGTTTTAATCCAGACGCTGAATTCTTTGGTTTATGATCAATACCTTTGAAGGGAATCAACTGCACTTATCTCTCTGAATTGTTAACAGTTCGTATGTTATTCATAGTTTTAAGTTCAAAAGGGTTTTGTATTTATTCATATTTATAATCTACTTTATACAGTTCATATATTTGGCAATAAAAAAGCCTTTCTTAGTCAAGTATCGTTTTGTGCACTTTTTTGAAAAAAGTATCGGTTCAGGCACCGTTTAGGCACCGGTATCGTTTTAAAAGTATCGGTTAGGAACCGGTATCGGATAAAAACCAAACGATACCCATCCCTACTTATCTCTCTGAATTGAACGTGTCCCCAGGAAGTCGTGTCGAGGTAAAGAGAGAAGTTCTCACCTCCACACGGCTCGCTGCTCCTGGTGCGAAGTGGGTGTGAATGTTGAATTGTCCGTTTTTCAGAAATGTTACATAAACGGTGGCACACAGACACACACACCCCTCCATCCCATTTGATCTGGTCAGTGCCGTGCGGTCAGTTCTGCAGCTGTTTGACCCTCATGTCTGCAGTTCAGACAGAATATGAAATCACCTCAGAGCCACGAGGACGGTGATCGTCCTCTGTCAGATGCTGTTTGATGTTTTCCGTACATTTGAACGCTTTATTGTCAATTCTCCTTTTGAAATACCATTTCTGTCTGATCCCTGGTGTAAACATAAAGTAAAAGTACTGAAAATACAAGTAAAACACTCAATATAAGTACAGAACACAGTACAGTACACAGTCAAAAGGCATAGGGTAGAATAAAAAGTAGATATAGACGTAGAATCATTTAAACAGCGCGGTGGGACTTTGTAATAAATGAATTATGATTAAATCTACAAATTTAAAGAAATTTTTTTAAATGATCCGCCTTAAATTGTCTTCCAACCTGTGTACAAGCCACAAATTGAAAAGGAACTTCAGCAGAACTACCCCCAATAATCACTTTAACGGCAAAAAAAAAAAAATAATAACAGTTACACGCCAGGAATTTGACTTTGAAGGACTATTTGCAGAGCACAGTTTTATGGGCTCGCAGACAAAACAACAGCAGGAGTTCTTTCCCACCAGCTCATCGCTCATCGGGGCTTTAGAAATGATTTCCACGGGCGAGAGAACCGGAGCCCGGTCCCGTTCCCGGAGGAGAGAGAGATACCGGCTCTAATCATTGTTGGCAGCACAAACCAAAGGTGCATTTGCTTTTCCTTTTATAATGTCCTCGTCGGTGAATAATTAAGACCTATTGATATTTCTCGGCCACCCACTGTAACGACAGCAATAATTCATAATATGCTGATTAGCGCGGTGATGGGGGGCGTAATGGATTCCAAATGGCAAAATTCTCTCAGCATCAGAGATATTATGTAAATGGTAACAGGGGCAAGGTTTCTCTGTGAGGTGAACAACCACACTGGGTTTGCATCGCACTAATAAGTGTTTCTCTGCATCTGTCCACTAAGGTCATTACTCCAGTGTTTGTGTGCGGGCTCACAAACGTGTGCGTTGTCACCTGTGTGTTGTCACGTTTGTCTCTATAGTCGTCCTCCTCCTATTCCTCTTCCTCCTCCTCCTCCTCTTCCTCCTCCTCTTCCTCCTGTGAGAGCGGGAGCAGGCTTGTTAATGGAGGCCTGTGGTTACTCCGGAGCTGAGCTGACAGCTCGGTGCATCTCGCCGCCGATCAGCGACTGACTTCACGCCGCGGCCCGAGACATGCCACTCAAAGTCCGGGGGCAGGACGGCCTTCCCAATTACCCAGCTCGCACTGCTCTCCGCCTGCTAGCGGCGGGCGATGACAGGGCGATACCCTGGATCTGACGTGCCGCTGCCTTTCTCCTCAACTCGATGGCAGAGTGATCGACGCGCCACTGTGAGCCGTTCTCTCTCCTTCTGGGTTTTCAAGCCTTCGAGCTGTGGATGGAAAAGTTCAGTTCTGTGGCCAAAACATCACAACAACTCTCGTAGACCTGAAGACCTGAAGATCCTAATTATTGATCAGACTTCCATTCATGGTCCCCAGAGGGTGAATCCTCATGACTGGCAAACGTACAACAACAACAACACAACGACAACCTTGGTCTTTGCAAATGTTGGTTGATTCTTTCAGTACACGGTTAAAAATAAAAAGCTGTGCTAACTCAGAATTGTAAGGCAACAAAACTTCAGTAGAATTTTAAGTGAGGCAATTAAACTTAACATTTTAAGTTTTATTATTCAGTCTGCTCAACTTTCAAATCTAAGTTGTCATAACTCAACTCCTAGTTGATGTAACTTTAAATTTTACGTTGCGGCAACATTGAATCCTTACTTCTATTAACTTGACTCAGAGTTGACAAAACATATCATTTTAAATTGTAATAACTTTAAATCCTTAATTCTGCGAACTCAACTTCAAATTGATGTGACTTATAATTGTCCATTGTCGCAACTTGTAATTCTTACTTTTGTTAACTTCACTCAGGGTGGATATAACTCATAATTCTTAATTGTAATAACTTAAAATCCTTACTTCTCTTTACATATATTCAAACTGATGCGACTTAAGATTTTACATTGTTGCAACTTCGAATTCTTACTTCTGTTGAATCCGCTTCAATTTGAAGTAACATTATTATTTTATACTTTAACAACCTTAATTCATTTACGACTTAATTCTTGTAATATTTCGACTTCTTTATTTTTTGTAACATTAAGACTTTATTCCTGTGACAATACAACTTACTCGACCTGATCTCAGAACTGTTTACCTGCTTCAATATCGCCCCAATCCTCCTTCCTGTGGTTGCTCCGGGTTCCTTAATTGAAATATTTCCTAATGGGGCGTTTTAATTAAAGCCGTATTATCTGAGCTGTGTTCCCTCCTAAAGGTGAATGGAAACCTGAAACAGTTTTGACATTCGCCGCGCGCCACAGAGGCGTATTAATCAGGAGAAAAACTCAATTTGATATGAGAGAATTTCATTTGACCTTTTCGGAGCGTAAGTGGGTCTCGAATGATAAGTTCTCATAAAAGAGCACACATCAATAGATCCCTCCACCTCCCCCCCCCCGCCTGGTTGCTGCCACGGCTGCAGCATACTGATTAGTTATTGGCTGATTCCAGTTCACACTTCCCCTAATGGTCCGTGTGAAGACACATTGGAGCGGAGCCGAGCCTTTATGCACCAAGGAGACGAGATGTAAATACAACAGGATTCATTGTTTGCTTTTCTGACAGAATGGGTTCAAGTGAAGTAAATTACAATTCATTTATTCACGAGACGCTTCTTACCGAAACCCAGTGACGCCTCTGTAAAACATGTTTATTTGCGAACTTTTATTTCAAGTCTGAAATCCGCTAATCTCCTCGGCCCCCGGTTCTCCAATATCTTTAATTTCTCAAATATCATCTTTCCTGACCTTTCCCCTCCTGTCTTTTCTTTTCTTCACAGAGAGGGTGTGAAGAGACGGCGCTCATATTGCATCGGACAAGATCCGGCCGTGTCAGGTACGGTGTGCTACACTGACCGCAGCTTCCTGTCTGTTTGTCAAAGCGCTGCTCAGTCGGGGATGCAGCCTACTCCTGCTTCTAAAAGCCCTTTGGTGAAAGGTGTAGACGCCGTGGTGGTGTACTTCAAAACCAGAGGAGGAGGAGGAGAACCGAGACAGAGGAACAGTTATTGTTGCCTCGAGGTTCACTGCTGTTTAATGAAGCCGGGGCTTCGTGCGTTAGCGTCTCCCGTGTTCCCTTTCTCATCAAAGGGGATCACAGCATTATTTATTGAGGAGTAAATATGGTGCATCCCAGTTTTTCGTGCCGGTTCCTCTCTGGAGCCTTTGCTGTCGAGCGACACGGTCGTCATGTGCAGGGAACACTTGTTTCTACATAGGACGGACGTGGTGCTGCATCAATCTTTGATTAATTATCCATAATTACACAGGGATTGTTTTCAGAATTCAAATTTATTAAAAAGTAAAACCTCTCTTTTTGTCTGAAGTACTCCTCTAAGACCCTGTCCTGTGGAGCCTCCTGCTTTGCTTTAATTATCCATGATTTGTGTCTGGAACTCGACCTGTGGCAACACACACACACACACACACACACACACACACACACACCTCACAGCAGGTCAGGACAAGAAACACGAAGCCCGACCAACTCCCTGTTGAGGTCCAGGATCAGATTGAGCTGCGGCCTCTGAGGAAGTTGAGTCTCTGGTCTGATGAGATGAAAACTGAACTCTGACTCTGACTGGAAAACACCGGCTGTGCAAAGCTTGTAGAGACGCAACCGGGAGAATGTTCTTCTACAAAGCTCTGAATGAATTAAGGGGTTTTACACTTTTCCAAATGAGAGATTTTTATTTAACAACTGCAGTAGAAGTTCGAGTGTGTCGTGGGTTTCATTCCTGTGCTGTGGATGGAAGTGGAGACGCGTCGTCCATCTTTTAATTACAGTCTGAATTCTGTCTGCTGTTCTTCCTCAGAGGTGAGAACTGCTCTGAGCCTGTTTCCTCATTCAAACGCACACACTGGGAACGTCACATCTGAGAGAACACCCACACAGAGTCAGTTAAATTTGGAAATGCACCTTCATCTCTGTGTTTCAGCCCCCCCCACACGCACACCACCACCACCACCACAACAATATTCTTTCTGGCCTCGGAACAGAGATTTTTCCCAGAACAGCCTCCAGAGCGTGTGAATCTTAAAAACGCCTGCTTGGTGTTTCCACGTGCTCGGCTTTCAGAAGAGGAACGTGAGGAATTCTTCTGATTGTCATGTCATGTCGAATTTTATCTCCACGCTACAGCTGCTTAGGAGGGAAGACCGGTCAATATTTAATGTTCAAGAGCTGCGGTGGAATTCAGTCGGTAAAGCAGAAAAATTCGAGATTAACAAGATGGTGAATTTGGCATTTTTATTGCTGGATGGTGGTGTCATATGTTATATGTGATTCCTGCTCCTCCACAGTTCTGAGCTTCTTTCTCCTCTCGTGAGCAGCTCGGGTCAAACTGTGAAGTCGTTGCTAATTGAATGGGCTCGTTTCATTTGTTACGTTTTAAACAGGCTCATCTTTGTCACAGTTAATAGCAGCGGCGTCGTTACACGGCGTCTAACAAACTGGTCGGATCGAATTAAGTCGAGACGTTTACTACCGACTTGTGCAGTAAACTTAATAAGCAAGTGATCAAATGGTGCAGAGGGAGACTGCAGAGCCGCTCGTTGGAGGAGGTTTCTGTGTCGTCTGGTGAACACGACGTCAGGAGGAAACATGGAGGCGTGTGGTACTGAGATATTCGGAACACTTCCTCTGTGTGTACGCACGTGCCATTGAAATCCAACTGCATCTGGTCAGGGGCGTGTGCATCGTGGGGATTGTTTTAAAGTCCATACATCCTCATAAAAGAAACAGGACGGGAGTAAAGGCTTTATTATGTAATAAATCGTAATCTGTCACGTCTGATATCGAACGGGCGCTGGATGGGTAGAACGGGTGGAGGAAGAGGAAGGACCGAGAGACAGACAGAAGACAGAAGGAACAGTTTCCAGAATCTCCTGTCTTACGTCTCTATTAAAGGCCTGAAAACGCTGAATCCTGCATTTCCCACAATGCAACTCATTCGCGTCATTTGTCTGCAGCCAGGGAAAACGACCTTGCTCCCCAGTTTGTGACACCGGCGTTATTTAAAAAATCTGTGGCCTCCCAGTGGAAGCTGAGATTAAGACTCAGTGGAACATGGTTTAGATTAAAAATTTGTTTGTTTCTTTTAACAAAAATCGAGATCTTTCAAGAGGTGCAGCTTCCTGCTCCTTCCTCCCCGTGTCTCTGTGACCTCCTCAGCCAGGCGCCAGCGTCTGCAGGCGCCCACAGAGACAGGCGCTTAGCGTACATATGTCAGACGCTCCATGCATGCACACGTGCACGTCCTCAGCGCCACAGGCAGGGAGTCTGTGCAAAGGTCAGCACGCACCACGAGGAAATGAAGGAAATCTCTGTCCCTCTCTTCGCCGTGTGTGGCCCTCTCTCACCTATCACCACTTAGCGTGACACATTAATGAATCATGCAACATTTGCATATCATTTACATGTCCTGGCCATGAAGAGTATTCTAGCATGATGTCATCTGTTCGGGTGCAGCCGCACACTTTGTGTTCTCAGCAGTTGTGGAGGAAGTACTGAAGTTTAGTACTTAAGTAAAAGTACAAGTACCCAGGAAAATATATACTTAAGTAAAAGTAAAAGTACTACATCAACAATCCTACTTAAGTAAAAGTAAAAAGTGCTTGCTTTTAAATTTACTTTAAGTATTAAAAGTAAAAGTACTCACGCAATGGGTTGTCTCTCAATGTCTAGGCTGTGCCATTTTGATAAACAATGCAGATATAGCTACTGGTAATACTCATGCCTCTACAGATGTCACTACTAATAATAATTTTAAGCAACAACATTTGCAGGTACGGCCTGCCCCTTTAAGGAACGGGCCCAGAGAGTGACGTAGTGCACCTGGGTAACTTGCGCAAGAAGTGTGTGAATACGAGAAGTGAACGAAAACCTAGAGGTGATGAGAGTGTTGCTCCGGTGGACAGTCAATAAATAAAGTGGCGGCGTTAAAACTAAAGAAACGAGTAACGAGTAACGACACATATTAAAGAAATGTAGCAGAGTAAAAGTATAGATAATAGCTGCAAAATGTAACGGAGTAAAAGTAAAAAGTATGCAGTATTATTTTTACTTAAGTAAAGTACAGTAACGAAGTAAAAATACTTCGTTACATTCCACCACTGGTTCTCAGCTGTGATTTGCATCAAACAACTATTTTAATAATCGATTCATTTGTTGATTTGAATGGATTCTTTCCTTTTCCAGCAGTTTATCCCCAAAACAACCTGCTATTCTTCTACATACATGTATGAATTGTATCCAATGACTTGGGTCCAAAAGTGTCTTCAGGCGTTTGTCTCCCTGCGAATCGATGAGGAAAGTTCTTACAAACCGCACACGTTGCACTGGGTGTAATCTGGATGCATGGCTGATTCATGCACAACCTCATGGTGAAATATTTAGTGGGATGGAGTGAACGGTTCTCGAGGCGTCTTTGAACTCCTTCCCCTCCGTCCCACATCAGAAACCAGCACATGACTCTGTCCCAACTGTTGCAGGGAGAACCCGTCGCCCGGCTCTTTATCCGGTGCTTTCATTTATAGAATGCACTTTCTGGAGATATTCACTCAACCCTTGAGATAATTTTTCCGAGGATTAGATTTTTTCCCCTCTTATCTGGTTAGTGAAGTAGAAACTACAGAGAGACACGGTGATGAATTAGAACCAGTACACTCGAGTGGTTTCAGTGGAGTCGCTCTGTGACACGGATCCAGATATAAGAGTCTCACACGCCGACATCAACTCGTTTGCTTTATGAGCGGATGAGGATCTTTGTCTGGCTGCTAATTGGTGTGTTTACAAGGGTCCCGTGCAAAAAGCGTAGATTTTAGATTAGCCCCAGAATTTATTCTTGTCTATATCCAGCCTCGGAATATTGCGTTTGATTTCATCATGAAAATGCATATTAGATTAGCCATCATTTCAGACGGACTCATTGCTCACCCAGTTCAAGTGTTAGCCTAATTGAAAGGTACAAGCTAGAGACCCGGCTGCAGGCGCTATTTGCATAGCTTCATCATAACTTATCAAAGACACCTCAGCAGGAGCTTTATCATGTTTCAAGAGACATTTCTCCATCTCTTTCCCTTTGAATACATTACGCCCAGCGCCTCATGCATCTCGCACGCCTGTCCTCGCCAGCCTCCCTCAGATGAAGTGTGAGTTTGCAGTTTGTCACGTGTGCGTTCAGCGTGAACCGCGGAAAACAACAGGCAGGATATCGGCCTCGGCCTCGGCCAGTGGCGGTGAGTTATCGGCGTTGCGTTGTGACATACCGGGAGCGTGGAGCCGTCGTGAAGGAGCCTCACAGACCAAGGCCTCTGTCTCGGAGCGCTGGTTGAAGCTCATTGGTCGATTTCGCTGATCAATCCCAGCTGAATTACTGCGGGTCATTAGGAACGTGAAACCCTGAATGCTGGTCCCGGGGGGGAATCCATTTGGCTGCAGTGAAAGGTGAAGAGCTGGTGTGTGTGTGTCTGTGTGTGTGTGTGTGTGTGTGTGTGTGTGTGTGTGTGTGTGTGTGTGTGTGTGTGTGTGTGTGTGTGTGTGTGTGTGTGTGTGTGTGTGTGTGTGTGTGTGTGTGTGTGTGTGTGTGTGTGTGTGTGTGTGTGTGTGTGTGTGTGTGTGTGTGTGAATCTATTGGCTGTCAATGAAAACAGTAATTTCTCCTCGGAGGCAGAAGAGTTGATTGTATTTTCCTTATAAAACAAATCTTATTTGGATCTATAGCCCCTGAGCGATGGCAGATGCTGCTGTGGTTACATGAAGGCAGACTGCAACACACACACACACACACACAAACAGACACACACAGATGGACTACACAGTTTCGCCTCAATGATAAAACTATTAGACTTTTATTACATGCTTGACTCGCTCACTGACTGGCATTGTTTGATATTATTCTATTGCAGCGGCTCTATTTGTGATTATGGCACGGGAGCAACAACCAGGCGTCTCAAAGTGTCTCCGGATCAATGAAGTGAGTCGTTCATATACGCTTTTCCAAAACATCACAGCGGGAAAGGCCCATCTCAGAAGATTATGTTTGTCAGATTAAATGAAACTGCAGCGGCGAGGGGATTCAAACAATAACGTCTCCGGCCGGAGGACAGGGGATGCATCTTCCTTTGGGCCGTGCACGGGTTGATTTACAATAAGAGCCCCCGTGGGATGAAGGGGTGATTTATTCAAGCCTGCGTTGTTTGTCTTGGCTGACGCGTCCCCGAGGGACCTCACCTGCACCCCCCCCCCCTCCCCCTCCGCTCTCTGCTGATGTACAAGATTGCAAATCATATCTCGCATCGACCCGGCGGCAGATCGGTCCTGGGTCAAGGAGCAGATGTAAATCCGGACCTTTCTTTTTAACCTGTTGATGGGCGGCGGCTGCAGCGTTTGGACAGTTGTGATTCGTCAGCTGAACTGTCCGTCAACCTGTGTGGCCTCCATGTCCGTCCACTGCATTAATGTATTTACATCAATAGCACAATGTCACTGAGGAGAGAAGGCGAACAGGTCAGGACACTAAACTTTATTGCTTAGGCTGATGTTCTGCAGCTTTCAGCCCTGAAATCTGGAAAATGTCCTTAAAATTGAGAGATGTCGTTGGATTTTAGTGAATTTATCTTAAATATGACAAAGAAAACCAGGTGACTTCACCTTAAACTTAATACAGAGATGTATAAGTAATTCTAGGACTCTGATTATTCCTTCATGTCTGCTGTACTTGTCGATCTTTAATTCTTCAGAAAGACAATTCTTATATTCCTCTTAACAGACTATAGATCAAAATTCAATTCTTCTGTTCAGAAATTACAATTTTCACCAAAGGAAACAAATCAAAGCAAACACAGAGGCTCTAATAGACTTTAAATGGATCCGTGAAAATGTCCTTTCCTCTTGATGTGTGAACAGACGGCACATTGGTCCAGCTCTCTGGGATCTGTGTCGGGGGAGGAACAGCTTTTATTTGGACTTTCATGTCGGGAACATTTTGGGCTTTTCAAACGCGTCGAGAGAAGAGAGAGAACAACGAGCCTCAAAGTCAAAGTATGGATTGATTTTCAAAACAGCATTAATGAAATGCTCTCTCGTGTAAAGAGGAAATACCATGATTGTAATTTTTCAACCTATAAAGAGATATAAATATTGTTTTCTCTCTCTCACGCTGGAACTTGTCTGTCTCTGTCCCGTCTCCTTTTCCTGCGTGGTCACTTCCTGTTTGCTGGGTCAGTCTGCGAGCGGAGCAGCATAGAGAGTTTCCAGCTCAGAGCAGGTTACACACGAGTGTTTGAGCTCTGACTTGTTTTTTTCTCCTCGTGGTAATTCATCTCCACTCCGCCGCTCTTTGCCAGCCGGAGCATCTTTTGACAAATCTAGGTTTCATTCAAAGTGAAGGTCGCAAGCTGCTTTTGTTTTGAAATCGCTGGAGTGAGTCCGCCCTTCTCTCCGAGCTTCATTTCAACGCCGCGCTCATTTAAAGTTTTCTGGCTGACACATCCTCCATGAGCAGCACAGGCTTCCTGCAGCTTTAACCACCTCTGCTGTGTCGGTGCACGGTAATAATAGTTTGAATAGACATGGAGCAGCTGGTGACACCCCCTCACATCAATGCCTCCACATGCACTCGAAGCCCAGGAAGGTCAAAGCAGTCAGGTAGAAGCAGAGCCACGTGAAATGGACCTGCACAGTGAGAGAAAGTGTTTGTCTTGAAACGTCTCTCGTGGACGCTGGTTTTGTATCTGCACATAGAAAGAAAGACAGAAATCTGCAATGGTCATTGTCAATTTTCCTTAGCTGTCATTAGGGTTGCAAAATTCCGGGAATATTCAAAGTGGGAAACTTGCCATGGGAATTAACGGGAATATACGGAAATAAACGGGAATAAACAGGAAATGTTGTGGGTAATTTATACTAACTGTATTTACCTTGTCATGTACAGACATAAATATTAACATTTTGTTTTGTCATAGGCTGATTTGAGCCCTGAGGAAACTTTGGGCACTTGACTATATGCTTCTGCATCGTTGTGTCATTCTTAACATAGGTCTTTGCACAGTATATGCAGCTGTACACAGCCTTTTCTTCTACATTGGATGAGGTGAAATGTCTCCACACATGAGAGAGTGCACGTGGCATTGTTCTGTAGAATAAGATGAGAAAAAAAGTTTGTAAAAAAACACTAATGCAATGCCAGAGATATAAATAGTTAGCCAAACAATTGGAATCGTCTGTAAACATATTTTACAATTGATGGATAAATGAATGGAAATAGGCTAGATGAACAGATGAACAATCCTCAATCAGCATGCTAATATATTTCCCCAGTAATATCATGGAAACTTACCTGACTAGTCCTTCACTCTACAGCAGGCCTCAGTAGCCCTGCTGTAGAGTGAAGCATGCTGGGAGTTATCTGTGCATGTGATGGAAGAATGCACAGTGGAGGGTTGAAACTCAAGCTCTGTGTCTGGGTCCCTGTGATGCTCGTACTTTTACTTTTGTGCCTGAGAAACATCTGCAAACAGCTGTAAGGATTCTAACCTGTGAGTCCGACTCCTCTCCAGCTACTTGTCAGATTGACGTTTAATTGATTATTGATCCTCTCGGTCCCTATAGGGCGGTTCCTAACGATTCTGTAGATCACATGACTGTTTAATCCAGCGCAGCAGTCGGCTCAGGTTCAACCACAAACACCAGGAAATCAGCTGTTGTGGTTTTGGGTAAATTAATCTCGACTTTACATCCTCATCGAGATAAATCCTCTCTTCCCACTTCTGCTTTGACCGTTTACCCTCCAACTCTGCCTCACACTTCCTGTTTCCTGGAGGTGAACAGTGTGTGTGTGTGTGTGTGTGTGTGTGTGTGTGAGTGTGTGTGTGTGGTTTTCTCCTTGACGCAAATCCTTTAGTCTTTTGTGTATTCAATGAGCGATTGCGTACTCTTAACCGTGCCTGCCTTTGATAAACTCAGTGAAGATGAAAAGGCGCCCACCCCCCCCACACTGACAGTACACTTCATAAAGGGGCTTTTATCCACTACAATGCCTTAACTCCAATGTGGGAGCCTGGACTTTGGCACAATAGTGTTTTGATGCCATATAAAATTAGAACTGGGTTCAAAAAGCTGAATTGTCCGGGGCCATTCATCACGTCCGCCTGTATCAACGAGGTCATTTCTCATTTCTTTCCCCTGTTTTCTAAAAGCGAGGGGAAGAGAGAGAGAGTAAACGGAGGCGGGAGAATAGAGGCGCCGGGGAAACGAGGTGAAGAGATGAAGGGAGTGACAAAGAGAGAGAAAGTGCAGGAGATGTTTGTCCGGACGCTTCCACCGCGACGTTCCTCTGTGAGTTTCGGTCTCGGCCAACATCTCGCTTTTTACATTTCGGGAACATTTCGGTTTCGCCTGGAAAAGCAACTTTGTAAAAACAATTCCTCTGGACGTGAGCACTCTGCCGCACACGCCTGCTCTCGGCTCCGATCCGTGGGAGTGCCGGCTTTGTTTCCATCTCCGGTGGCTCCAAGTGGGCTGCAGCGCATACACAAGTACTTTGTGTCGGTGGTATGTTATGTAAAAGTAATTGTTGGGCTAATTTCAGCGTAAAGGGGCCGTGCTGTGGCAGCTGCGGTGAGCATGTGCACGCTCACTCTCCGTGGAAGCTGCAGTAACTCCAGCGCCGAGTGGAAATAGACCGACGATAAAAAGTTAATGAGACGTGTAGGAAATATCAAGCAGACACTGATCACTTGAAAAACAGATTTTAATGTTAACGAGACCGTCTGATTAAATATGAAAACACTAATAAGATATAAAATGAAAAATATTCTAAACTATTATATCTATCTAACTATTCGTATCAGTGTTTATCTCTAACGGTGTCACTCATTATTTTCATTATCAGTCCAATAGTTTGTTTTTAAATGTCCAAAAATAGGAACGGCAAGTTTTAAATATTATCTCAACCAAAATGCCAATAAAAATACAAACCTGTTCAAGTGTTGAAAATACTGCAATAGCATTTTTATTTAGCGTGTGGTGGTTTGTGTGTTTGATCGCAGCTCATCCAGGATCCAGGCGGAGTTATCGTGACTGCCTGAGATAAGCATAAGCAGCACTTGATATATGGACGGGTGCTTAATTCAGCCGAGAATGAAACTCACTTGTCACAGAAATACTTCACCACAGCTCGACCTGATCCAGCGGGGGGGCACACACCATCTCCTCCGCCTCTGGAGCAGGAGAGGAGGATGGTTATTCCGGTTTTTGTGAGAGCAGCCAGAAAAAACGAGGAGTTCAAGGACTGACCCAGGTTTCAGCTCATCGCTCCTCCCACCCCTCCCCCCCCACACACACCCGCCCACCTGCCTCCCCCGCGTCCTCCATTTTGACACAGAGGTCCTCGATGACCTTGCCGCGACGTGCAAATGGGCGCCCGGCTGCTCGTCGCTCGGCTACAGGAGGGGCGTGCACAGACACACGCTGGCACGTGCACATCCACTGGAGCTCTCTGTCATCACAGGGTCCAGCAGGCAACACAACCCCAGAGATAGCTCCGCCCTCTCTCCGCTCCTACTCTTCCCTCGCCGCCTGTCACACCTTCGGGCAAAATAAGTGTCTGCGGCGGTCGCACCACGGCCCAGTGTGACCCCCCTCCATCATCAGTGGCGTGACCCCGCCCCCTGGCTCCCGGGCGAGACCAATTTACAGTCCTCCCGCCGCTCTGTGCCCTTGTTTATTTACGACCTCTGGCCCGTCGATAAAGGCCGTGATGAGAGGGATTACTCAGCCAAACCTCTTGGCTCGGACCCCGCCCTCATTCAGCGTGTCCAGGACGACAGGGGACGGACTCAGACGGCGAGAAAGAGATTATCGAGGTGTCGGAGTGTTTGATCGCCGCATGTACGCGCCCTCGCCGAGGAGAGAAGCTTTGTCTTTGGAGGGACACCTGGAAATGCGCAGTGCGGAGAGGGCCCCGGTCTCGAAGGTGGCTGTAATTGAAGTGGAAATGACAAAAGGGACCGGAGAGCCCCGGCTGCCAGGAAGGACCAGAGGGCAGCGAGGAGAACCGGTGTGTCGGGGGGGAGGAGGGATGGTGATGCTGAGTTTCTCTGGCTTATTGGGTCACCCGGGGGAGAGTCGCTCTCACCTTGTGATGCTCGCTCGGCTCCGAATAATATCACAAAAAGCTGGAGGTGCAGCAGAGAGAGAGTGAGTTGGTCTGAGCTTCAAATCAGTAAATACTGGATCTGCAAAAACACAGAAAGATGCAGATTTCAGATCCGTTCTTTGAGGAATGAATCCAACTTTCCTCATTTCAAACCTAGTTCAGCTGAGTGAAGAGTACACGCTGCTCAAGGCCGATGTCAGAACTCGATGTTTCCACCTGCACAGAAGAGAGAGAGAGAGAGGCTTGTTCAGAGCAGCGGCTCAATCAAGATGTAAGAAAACTATGCAACGCTCATCGGCAAAGTACTAAATGGTTTCTGTCGGGAATTCAGGGGAAGGAAACTAAATGTGGAAAATGAGTTTTTCAGCTCATTATATCCCACAGCGCATCGGGAAGAGATGTGAGCAGCTGATGGTCTCGAACCGAGAGATAAATCCCATCATGCATTGCGCTCGCAGCGTGGTCGGGAACAGAAAATGGCGGAGACACAAGAAGAGAGAGGCAGTAGAATCTTTAATCAACTCTTTCTACATTTGAATATGTCCAGTCAACATGTTTTTTTTACCTAAAAGTATGAATACTTTGTATAAATTAAACATTTAGTTCTAATTATGAGATTTTCCACGTTGTTGTTGAACGTAGAACGAAAATTCACCAGGAAATCAATACTATTCACTTTAAAATCAGCCTGCAGATATCAACCTGTCCGTCTTCATCCTCACGATGATTCAGATATTTTGTGTGTGTGTGTGTGTGATGTGATGTGCGCTGGCAGCATGACGTGTGTGTGTGCAGTACAGTATCAGTTCTTTACACACGTGGCTGCAGCTCGCTCTCCTTGCTGAAGTGCAGGGTTGATCTCCTTCCCCGTGGCGTCCTCGGCTCCGGTGATCCAGACTTCCTGTTTCCGACAGCCGCTCCATCACGGGAGCCTGGGCCGGCGGCACGCTCCAGGTCCGAGCTCAGGAACAAAGCAGCTCTCATCACTTCTGGCTCCTTTTTTCACTTTGAACTCACAGCTTTTGTTTCGTCTCCTCTCGTTTCGAGTCCTCCGCTCCGTCTCACTTCTTCCTGGGTGTGGTTGATGCACATGCGACCTTCAGCTCCAAGGTCGAGCAGCTGATGTACATGCACAAATGTCACCTTTTCTTTATTTATTTGCAAAATCCGCTTTAAATCCTCTTGACTTAAATGGAAACAGTGCCCTTTTTTAATTGTACATTTAAATGCGTATGGTGGCTCTTTGTCTTTCCCTGTTTACACATATATATCTCCCTCGCTCACTCTGCGTCCATCCTTCCTTTAATTGGACGACGGGAATGTAATCACAAAATGTTCCCGGAGAAAATAAATGGGATCCAGACAAATGGCAGCTTCATTCCAGGCCGAGTTAATGCTGCCAAACACGATAACACTTATGAAATGTAAGGGGACAGGGAAGATGAATGGACTCCGAGGGAAACTGTGTGTGTGTGTGTGAGTGTGTGTGTGTGTGTGTGTGTGTGTGTGTGTGTGTGTGTGGGTGGTGTGTGTGGTGTGTGTGTGTGTGTGTGTGTGTGTGTGTGTGTGTGTGTGGGTGGTGTGTGTGTGATAGAAAGTAATATATTCACTAATATTCACTTTTCATGTTTAAATGTTTCCGTTTCCTCTCTTGAAAGTCCAATTAGTCCAAAATGTATTTGATAAGAGGAGAAATCTGCTTATTTCAGAGCCATTAAACTCTGTGCAAGACAAGGCATGAAGCATAATTAACACGCTTTCATTTATTATTTTCTCCTCCGAAAATCCAACATGTCTTTGAACTGCACAAAAGCAAAGTAAACATGTGTTTAAATCTGGATGTTTGCAGGAAGAAGAACCCGAGTGAAAACCCACTTGTCTTATTAGAACCTTCTGATGTAAGCGGTTAACACGAATCTCTAAATATCAGCCCATTTAAAATGTAATTAAAAATTGAATGTGGAACTTCTATAAAATATTCAGTGCCAGTTCATGCGTTGTGTCTCTGCAGCGACGAGCCCTTCATCTGTGGGGGTTATTGTGCATGAAATGAGAGGTGGGAGTAAAACAAGCCGGGGTGAATGGAAGTGAAAAGGATCTGCCACGCGGCGTGATGACCTCACGCCCGGGCGACTCCACGCCGCTGCCTCTGCAGGACACACTGTGTGCTCGTGTAACGCGCACGGCTTTACATCCAGGGTCATGTAAGCCTTTAATGAGTCAGGCTCCGACGAGGATTGGAGGAGTAATTAATTTGTAGTCGGAGGGAAAGTTCGCCATCAAAGCGACGCCCGTCATCTCGGTTTTGCCGATGAACTCCCACTCGCTGTGGAGCTGTGAAACTGCTTCACTTCCTTTTTCTGAGTCGTCTGCAGGGTGTGGACGTGTTTCACCTTCATGCAGAAACACTGATCCCGACCTCGAAGGAAAAACACATCAGCGTGTGGGAGTTACTCGTCGCTGTGGAGGAGAAAGACGTGGTTAGCGTGAGAGGGATTAGCGCCCGGCACCAGAGACGATTACGACTCATTAGGACGTTTCCCGCCGGAGCTTTGTTCATTTTCCGTTTCATTTCACCCAAAAGCACGAGGTCAGACTCGTCCTTCAAGTGCTCTGACAAGACTCGCTCGCTCGCTTGAAATATTCAACTCATTTATAACAATGTCAGTGGGAATTGTTCTCGGCTTAAAGACGTACGACGGAGTTCTCTCTCTAATGTGACACCTCACGTTATATCTGTTTATATATATATATATGTTTGTGTTTGTTTGAATTCACTCTCTGGTGCAAAAACACACAAATAGAAAGATGCGGTAGATCGAGAGGAGGCTCAGAGAAGTGAAGTTCAAGAGTGCAGGCGTCACTCGCTTTCTCTCTCACCCGCTTACTCTATCGCTCGCTTGCTCTCTCGCTCTCTTACTCTCTCGCTTGCTTTGTCTCTCGCTCGCTTACTCTATCGCTCGCTTACTCTCTCGCTCGCTTGCTCTCTCGCTCTCTTACTCTCTCGCTTGCTTTGTCTCTCGCTCGCTTACTCTATCGCTCGCTTGCTCTCTCGCTCTCTTACTCTCTCGCTCGCTTTGTCTCTCGCTCGCTTACTCTATCGCTCGCTTACTCTATCGCTCGCTTGCTCTCTCGCTCTCTTACTCTCTCGCTCGCTTTGTCTCTCGCTCGCTTCCTCTATCGCTCGCTTTGTCTCTCGCTCGCTTTCTCTCTCACTCACTTTTGTTTTTTATTGGCAGACTATTTGTGTTTTCTCTTATATCTTATATATATATCCATTTTTATATATTTTTTTGCCTTGTGTACTCGCATTATCCAATATCCACAATTTCATTCAAGGTAAAGGGACATTTCTATTTGTCATTTTTTTTAATTGCGCATCAGGTGGATTTTCAACGTTATTGAAAACAACAACTCCCATGATGCCGCGCTGCTTTAAGTCATAACACTTTCGAGGCAAAGAAGCATCTTCAAACACGTCGTTCTTTTACGAATTCTCTTTCTTTCCTCGAACTCATGCACACTTTGACAGCAGCAGTGTGTGTGTGTGTGTGTGTGTGTGTGTGTGTGTGTGTGTGTGTGTTCGTGTGTCATCCCTACATGACGCCCCCCCCCCCCCCCCTCAGCCTCTCGTATGAACACTTTGATGTGGAAGCTGATGTCGACGTTAACGCAGCCACGTGTTCAAAGAGCAGTCAGACATCCTGTGTGACACCTTCAGCCGCTAATGAGACAAACGCTCGGCAAACGTCACTGTGATCTGTTGCATAACGTTTGTGGGAGAAAAGAATCTGAATATTTTTCTGTCTTTACTTTGATTCTGTGAATTAAGATTGTTCGATTTATTTTGTTTTTCAAGGAGCTTCATTTGGTTTTATTTTGACATCTTTACAGATCATGTTTTTGCCTCATTTTCAGGGCTCAGCTTTTATTAGTATTATTTTTTGATTTGAATTCGGTTCTGTTTATTTGTCAGAGAAACACTTTGGTCATTTCCGCTCCATGGCTGTGGTTCTGCTCTGTTCAGACACATTCTGCTGCTGCTGCTGCTGCTGCAGAGACAAAGGAGCCACATCTGCTGACCTGCACTCAACCCGAAACAATTTCACTCTTATTGGTTTTAGTGGAGTTTCGACACCGCGGCCTCTCGCTGCATTTTCCTCCAGCGCCGTAATAAATGTTCCGAGGCGAAACAGAAAAAGCCGGCAAGTAGGAACCAGGGTGAAAGCCAACTTCTCTTTAAAAGGGAGTGATGAATATAGCTTTGCACTTCATAAGCTCCTACAAACGTGAGTCCTGCAGTGAAGCCGGGCTGTGTTTTGGTTGAAGCCCGTCTCCCTGCGGCTGTGGGAGTCTTCCTCCCGTCGAACACACACCCGGTCGCACAGTTCACAGGAGAGAGCTCTGCTGGGCTCGCACGGTTCAAACTGGTTTCACTGCTGCAAAAAACATCCCAAGTAATTGGCCGTTAGCGGATCAGGGGTAAAGGAGCCTAATGAATCACTTTCTTAAAACAACACAGTTGTTTGTCTGCACATGTGTGTACATCTTTCCATATCTGCCTGTGTGCAGTGTCATTACCGCCCAGCAGGTGACTGACTGGGCATTAGAGTCTCCTGTGGCGCCGGCTGACAAATTGGGCTCATTACGGCGCCGCGGTTCAGATCCAGGCCTGATTTGCTCGCCTTTGCATGGAGCCCGGTTCTCATCAAGCGCGACAGATGAAAAGTCGGCCGGACAAATCTCATTCGGGAAATCATACGAGCAGGGATCCGACTATAAACAGTAATTATTGATAAAGTCAGGCAAAGTAAAGTCGAAACTGCAGTTTTCTTTGTTTTCATGCATTTTAATCTGGTTCACTGCTTCTGTGCTGGTTCAGGAATGTCCGACTGTGTAAAGATAACATGTTTGAACACACTGGCTGGAGGTAGCTCCACGATGCTGACTGCCACGGGTTTTATTCCCCATGACATCACTGCTGCCGTAGCAACAACGAAGCCGAGCTGACAGCTCTCACTAACTGGCCAGTCCGACCCGAAGTGACCTCTGACCTCCGGCTGCGTCTCCTGCGGATCAGCTGCCTGTGACCTCAGTGGAAACATGTTCCCTGGAGAGTCGGGACTATTTTCATTCTACCGGCGCCACAGGAAAGGTGCACAGACGTACAGGGTGTTCTTCTACTCAGCAATAAGTGAAAGAAAATGTGTCCAGGGTTGAGTTTATGTTGCGTTTGTGTTTCTGCAAGCATTGATTTGTTCTGCCATCGCAAATTTATATAATCACCATAAACGCAGAGGCCGAGGAAAACGTCAGGTGTGAATCAGCGCCGCCCCAAAAACACAGACATCAATAACAGGCTCATGTTTCTGAAGGTCAGTCGGTGCAGTCAAATCCTGATTCTCAAAATCCTGCAGCCTTGATCTATATATAATTTCTGTCAGTGAGAGAAAAAAACAATAATTATATTTGACTTTTCATCAGAGACGGGAGAACGGCTGTGGTTTGATGAAACGATTTGCTGGTGTGCGGATGCAGTGGAAGGAGAGAAGCTTCCGTGCAGAAGCCAAACGTGGCTGAATGGAACCTGCCCCTCCTCCTGCGTGGGCGGCAACACTTTGCCGATCGATGTGAAGCAGTCAAAAACCACAGAGAACTTATTCGAGACACACACACGTCTTGTTCTCGCTCGTTTTCAGAAATACTATCATCACATCGTTACGTCTAATTGCACGTTTGTAGCTGTACAGCCTGATGGCTCCTGCTAATTGGTCCCACATTAGAAGTTGTAATTACCTCTGCGGCTGCAGGATGATGCGTCTGCGGCGTCATTGTGTCTCAGCGTTCAGCTGCAAACGTGTTCGACACATGTGCATCCGTGTGTGGGCTCGGGTGTTTACACGTGTGTGCGACGCTTATTAATTCCAGATGAAAGCGACTCATGCAAATCAGAGCGACACAATATGTGCGGCGTCTCCATCAAAGAGGCATTAACATAACATCATGAAACGCTGTGGAAGGAGATGAGCAGAGAGTAAACATCGTATACGACTTTAAAAAAGGATTTCCCTCTCATCACAGGTGATATATCTTTCATTAGGAATCCTTCACTTCACGTGAGGACACGTTATCTCGGACGTTTGCTCCTTGCAGACGTACAAACATCCAGCTGAAGGCCGAGATGGTGAGAGCGAGCAGAGACTCCTGCAGCTCCTGGTGGTGATAAGGTGAATCCACATCGGGCTCCTTATCTGCAGCAGGGGGGGGGGTAAAGGCTTAAGACATGTTGTTACATTACAGCACATGTGGTGCGAGGAGTAAGAGAGAAACTTACAGGAAGAAAACACCTGAGATTTTGAGAATGTTGTCGTGATAGTACCAGCAAAAACAAGCAGTAGATTTACAGGAATCAAGTTTGAATATCACAGGGAAAGAAAGTCTTGCATTCATGGCAATGAATTTGTAATTTTACAAGAGAAGAAAGTTGTACATTTAAGAGAATACATTTTTTATATTACGATTTAAAAAAAGCAGTAAATTAACAGGAATAAAGATGTAATATATTTACGACATTAGAGTTTGAGTATAACCAGAATGAAGTTCTAATATTAAATCCACGTTAAAGGTCAAGATCCCGATAGCCTCACATGTCGTTGGCCGCTTGAACTCGATATCTCAAGTCTGACTTTAGGGAATTTCTTCAAATATTCACCAGTTGTGACTTGAACTGACTGGTTAAAGGTCAAAGTTCAAAGGTCAGGAACATCTGGACTGAACCTGCACTGGTTGGCTGAGGCGGACGAACCCAGGTGCTAATTCTGGTTTCCACTTCATTCTTTTCGTTATCATATCGTGATTTATTAGGTTTTGTGACTGATAGACTTTTTCCCTCGTACTACATATTTTGATCTCACAATATGTATTTGAGTGGGTGTTTTTATTATAATTTAATAACTTGTGCAGATGGAGAAAAAGATCGAATCGTTATCTGTGGACGAGCCGTCAGACTCTATCACTGTCACTCGGCAGCGTTTGTGTTTTCTCTCTCGTTTCTCAGTTTCTGCACGTTCTTGCTTCTCCATCACGTCCAAGGTCAATCACAGAAATTGTCGTTGTTATTCTCCAAACAATATCTCTTCATAACCTGAGTGTGCTCAATCTGCTGAGCGTCGGTCCGACCTTCGGCGCCCTCGTCTGGAGCTCTCCTAAATATCCTCCTCACTTCCTCTCAGTCGTTCTTCTGTTTATTGCAGAGTCCAGGACTCATTTCCCCACTGGGACATTTCTACCTCTTCTATTGTAAACGGCTCCAAAGTGTTTTTCCTCTCGTGTCACTCTGAGTCTTTATGTTCCTGGAGGGACTGATTCCCGACTCGGAGACACACGATAGAATCGGACCCTGACCATCTTTTAAAAGAAGACCTCCTTTGTTTTTCAATTTTCTCACAGCTGCTTCCAAATCCGTTTCTCACACCATCAGGTTCGGTGAATTCTGAATACTTCATTCTGAGCACGATTATATTTTATAACCTGACTTTGATTACCATGCTGTTGCACAACAATCCGTTACTAGACAATTGTTTTCTTCACTTTATTGTATGAAAGGTTCAAAGTCATTCGCACTTTACTTCTTAAAAAGGTTCTGGTGCGAGTTCAGACAGAATTTAATGCATATTTTTAATAAATTGAAAACAGAGGAGCAGATATGAATTCTCCCATATGCTGTTGGGAGGTCAGTTTAAAAAGCATTTGCGAAAGTCCTCTGGCTTTATTTACATTTGAAGAAAGAGGAAAGAGACGGGAAGAAAAATGTGTTTCCTGCTGAGCTCTGATCTATTTCCTGTTTTGATGAATAAACACACAATTGTCAAATTTAGGAATATTGATGCAAAGAAGAAATAAAGATAAAGAAATAAGGACCAACGATCAAATACCTTTTATGGGTTAAACCACCCAGTGAACATCGTGTCGGTTCTGCATCCAGTGGCCCAGATAGCAGAAGGATTAATTGGTGTCAAATCCATGTTTCCTTTGCATCTTCATATGGATTCATAGACAGAATAATGCAGTGTTCACTGACATACACGTTTTTCCACCTCCTTAATCCAATATTTACCTTCTTCCTCTCCATATGTTTACAGTTCCTGCTTTTCTCTTGCACTCTCCACCGTCTTTGCTTTGTCTTGAGACTGGTTGCGGCTCCGTCGACCCATTTTCCATCGTGGGCATCATTAAAATTTCATCTTATCTTGAATCTGAAAGCCCAGAAGGAGAGAGGGAGAAGAAAGCGAGACAGTGGAAGTGAGAACTGCTGCTTGGATATCACAAGTGTTAATCGCAGCTTACATCTCCTCCTGTTTTCCCTGCGCGCAAACTGACACTCGTCACTTTGAAGAAAGAGACTCGCTGCTTTGTTGTGGAGCTGAATGAGGCCAGAATGACAGAAATACAGACCTGTCAGTGGGAAACGTCTCGGCTTCCGCTGAGAAATGTCAAATCATTCAGATCTGATGACAGCCACTGGCCGGGAGCAGCATGTTTTCTCGTGTTTGCACATTTCTTGTGAACACAATATCATTTGGACCGGAGCTGCTCTGCTTCCCCATCTGTAAAAGTCCCCACGCTCCACTGCAGCATCTGTAGCACTGATCCAAAAACTGTAAGTCACCGCGGCCGTGCAGGATTATCACCACTTTGATTTGCGGAAGTGTTTTTATCTCATTAATCGTAGATTTCTGTGTCTTCAGCCCCCTGACGAGTGAGTGTGTGTGTGTGTGTGTGTGTGGCTGCCTCCCTCGTGAGAGCTGATACAAGTCGTTATTTGATAACACGTCTGTTGTTCCTCTCATCCGATTTAAAGGATGACTTACGAGATTTCTCTTTTTTATGCTGTAACAAACTGAAATTACCGGATTTGTTCATTCACAATGTTTCTTTAGATGGTTTCTTAATAGTTTATGTTATAGTACATTCCTGTATGAGGTTGAGTATTGTTGTAAGAAAAAGTACAAACTGACTGTTGACTGATGATAAGAGCTGTTAAGAGTATGTTAGACTTAAATATATAAATATAAATAAGTGCAAATCACTCAAACATGCGAATATACGGGAATTAACGGGAATAAACGAGAATATACGGGAATTAACGGGAATTAACGGGAATAAACGAGAATATACGGGAATTAACGGGAATTAACGGGAATAAACTGGAAATGTTGTGGGTAATTTATACTAACTGTATTTACCTTGTCATATACAGACATAAATATAAACATTTTGTTGTGTCATAGGCTGATTTGAGCCCTGAGGAAACTTTGGGCACTTGACTATATGCTTCTGCATCGTTGTGTCATTCTTAACATAGGTCTTTGCACAGTATTTGCAAATGTACACAGCCTTTCCTTCTACATTGGATGAGGTGAAATGTCTCCACACATGAGAGAGTGCACGTGGCATTGTTCTGTAGAATAAGATGAGAACAAAGTTTGTAAAAAAACACTAATGCAATGCCAGAGATATAAATAGTTAGCCAAACAATTGGAATCGTCTGCAAAAATATTTAATAATTGATGGATAAATGAATGGAAATAGGCTAGATGAACAGATGAACAATCCTCAATCAGCATGCTAATATATTTTCCCCAGTAATATCATGGAAACTTACCTGACTAGTCCTGCACTCTACAGCAGGCCTCAATAGCCCTGCTGTAGAGTGAAGCATGCTGGGAGTTATCTGTGCATGTGATGGAAGAATGCACAGTGGAGGGTTGAAACTCAACGTTCCATACATCTTTAAAATAGAGATTTGAATGATGTTTTTATTGCTCAGCGTTTAATTTGCGTTTTTTTTTAGTTTTTTTTTTTAAATTCCCCAAATTCCCGAGCTAAACTTCCAATGGAAAGTTTCCGCCCCTTTGCAACCCTAGTCGTGTTCCTCCCTTTCTTCTTCTTCTTCTTCTTCTTCTTCTTCTTCTTCTTCTTCTTCTTCTTCTTCTTCTTCTTCTTCTTCTTCTTCTTCTTCTTCTTCTTCTTCTTCTTCTTCTCCTTCTTCTTCTTCTCTCGGTTTACTGGCAGATCGCCACAAACCCGGTGCACACCACCACCACCAGCTCCACAGGCTGTTGCTCTCCGATATTGAAATACAGCCGCACTTTTGACCTTTTAATCATTTTGTTGTTGTGTTGAGAACAAAAGGTGGCTCCTGTTGATGTAGATATAACTGTTACTCGCCATGTAGAGCACGCGTCGGCCCACAGAGTTCAGTGTAATGTGAACGAGACACGTGTTCAGTGTCCGGGCGCCGAAACCTGCGGAGGTGCCGGCTGTGTAGGAACCAACCCGCTCCTTGTATCAGTTAATGGAGTCTCTCTCTCTGTGTGTGTCTGTGTGTGTGTGTGTGTTCTCTCGTAGTGATACACAGATTTAGGGATAACCTTTCTGCCCGGCTCCCAGTGGCTCTGTCAGATGTGTCACCTGATGAACGGCCCCTAAACTCGCTGCAGCCATCGTCTTCAAACAGACAGCGGCTCCTTAACTCCCAGCTGTAAAACCTGTTCACCACTTATGCAGTTCACCGTGAATCATGGGAGTAATACAATAAAGTGCTCGGAGCCGGGGGAAGACATCACTTCGCCAGCAGTCACATTTACACTTTCATGATTTACACCAGGTATTATGTTCAGTTAAGTCGCGTGTCAAATTTATTGTTCTTCATCTCCGACTCGTGTTCAGCGGGAGCGAGAGCGGCGTCGTTTGCATCCATCACGAAACCGAGTGAGATCGAGCCGAGGTCCCAGGGACCCGACACCCGACACCCGCCACGAGCACACGTATAACTCACAGGGCAGCTTCATCCGTTCAGCAGGTCCCAGTGAGCATCACACCTTACTTTGGATAAAATATCACAACAAGATGCTTCACACACACACAAATCCACGTATTGGGAAATTGTCAAATTACTTTTCGGAAGAAGTGCGTATCCTGGAAATGAAAAGCTGCATTCTACTCGAAACACGTAGTTTAAAAAATAAAGTGTGATGCCTTTCTGTAAATGTCAGATCTGTAAATGTCACTTTGGTCTTCAGAGTAAATCAGGATTGTACTTTTTCATACACTCTTTTATTTTTACTCTAACGACTACCTGTGGAGTCGGGGAGGGAATCTGGAGCCAGGCTTCTCTTTGGGAAGTTCATGTTTGTATTCCAAGAACATTCGATAGAGTATTTTCTTAAGCGCCTGAAAATGATTCCATCTCTCTTGATGCACAATTTTTGTATCCTTATGACTTATTTGCTAAATGCGTTTCATGTGCGTCTGAGTTCTTCTCTCTCACGTTTCTGTGTCGTTGCGTCGCCATGAAAATGGCAAAAAGGTATTTTCCCAACAGGTTCAACCGTTTTATTCACATCTCTTAGTCCGTCCTTTAATTTCAGTCTGATCAAAGAACGCAGTCTGTGCATAGAAAATGAAATAAAGTGAAGTTTCTCTTGTAATTTTTCCTCTAATGAAATGAAATCACAAAGAGCAGTGCAGCAAGCAGCAATCAGCTTAATTAAACTAATGGGAATATAATCTGCAACTCTTAACGTTGACGACGTGTGTTTTAATTAGTGATTTAATGAAAGCTACAATTCCGGCCTGGTTATTGAATGCTAACTAATAAAGCGGCGCTTAGTGTCAGCCGCTGCTGTCATTACGCTCAGATAGATTCAGATTAAAAGACCAATCAGACGGTAGAAGATTGTTGAACGTGATATGACACTTTCATGTGATTTAATATTCTGTGTCTTCATTATCTGAGTTGCAGCGACTCGATTATCCAGCAGGTCTCATCTCGTTTTCAGCCTTGGCTCCGAAAAGATGAATTTTTACAGCATCGGCTTTGATTTCGAGCCGGGAAAGAAAAATAAATCAAACTGTTTTTCATGATGGAGTCAGTGAGAGTCCACCTCTGGA
Organism: Limanda limanda; assembly: GCF_963576545.1. Classification (NCBI taxonomy): domain Eukaryota; kingdom Metazoa; phylum Chordata; class Actinopteri; order Pleuronectiformes; family Pleuronectidae; genus Limanda; species Limanda limanda. The sequence continues at coordinate 3,104,239 of NC_083658.1, read as the reverse complement.
CTTGTTGATTTCACCCCAGTGTCTGTGAGAGCTGGAGGTTTTTTTCTTTTTTAGCATTAGCATTTTATTTTCTTGTGAGAGATCTCAAACGAAGCCGAGGCTCGTCTCGTGGTCTTTGCTCTTTTTCAGCTGGAAACAAATCCGAACTGAGCACGGAGCAGAAACTTGAATCCGATCAAGAGGCTCGTTCACACTGGACCCGCTGCCTCAAAGTCTCTGAATCTCTGTGTGAGGGCGTTGGTGCGTCTGCCGTTGTGCGACGAGACGGAGCGGATGAATTTGTGTCCGTTTGCAGAGAGAGTTTGTGTAGCAGCCGTTTCTGCAGCCGCCCGCCCGCACTCCCTCCCCCGCCTCCCCCGCCTCCCACCTCCTGACCCGGGCAGAGGGTTCGCTGGTGGAGACGCGTTTGTTTCAAACTTAATTGACACTTTTTACAAGGTGCTCACTAATCTTTTTTTCTTTCAGCGTGGAGTGAGTGGAGAGTTTGTTGTCAGGGTAACAGTTTTACTGAGACACTCAGGGCGAGGAATGAGGAAGAGGATTTGTTTGAGTAGACGTGTTATTGTCACCGCAGTGAGAAAAGGGAAAAGCAGACGGCGTCCTCTCGTCTTCGCCGGGTTTGTCAGAGCGAGATGCGGCGGAGGAAAGAACACTGACCGGACTGTGACACAGATTCAGGACTGGGGGGGGGATGCTGGGATACGAGAGGATTTTAAGAAACTGAAGATGTCAGAGGTTCAGGCAGTGGCCGGAAGCTTCATGTTGTAAATATATTTAATTGTGAATTCATTATCTCATCATACTGTGGGCAATAATCTCAAATTTGGCCCAAACATTCACATGGACTCAAGGATTAAGTGATTTGATTGTGGTCTCAAAGATGGACGAGGGTCAAAGGTCAAGGTCACTGAATGAATCTCGCACAGGTTGGCAGAGGCATCCAATCACAGTGCGGTATTTCTGGCGTTCGGTGAATCTGCTGTGATTTGGCGCCGTGTGGAAGCGGCTGCAGGTTTCTCAGAAGCCTCAGAGTCATCCTGAGGTTTCTGGTCAAATCACAGCAAGTTATCTTTCCAATAGTGCAGCCCGCTCCCGTATCGATCGCAGACGATTGGACATTAACTGTACCGTGCAGCCCACGAAAAGAAAGAGATGGTCTTATTAGAGACCTTGTGAGGAGCAGCTTCATCGCGGCCCTACCTCCTCTCTCTTTCTCTCTTCTTTTTTGAAAAAGAGCGAACCCAAGTGACTTCTGAGAGGAGCTGAATGAGCCCGCCGCATGGAGGCCATTTTGCTGCTGGTCAAGGACAGACTGGGAGATGAGAGGAAGGTGCCGGAGGAAGAAGGAGAGAGAAAAACATGCAACCAGGCTGCGTAGGAGCAGCAAATGAAAAGATAGAAGAGGTTGGAGGCTTGTGGGTTATTCTCTGATTCTTCTATACACCGAGGGCTCTGTGATCCGTTTGTTTATTGGTTGTTTACCGTGCTCCGACCAAATTACATCATATTATGTGTAATTAAGTGCAATCAGTTCTTTTTATAGCTGTATTTGTATGCAGCTGCATTGATGCTGTTTTGCCTGTTGAATAGAACAGAATACACACACACACAAACACACAAACACACACACACACACACACACACACACACACACACACACACGAACACACACACACACACACACACACACACACACACACACACCTCATCTTTGACATCTCAGCGGCCGGCACAGATCGATCCGTCCCTGAGGAAAGTCAGGTCGTCCAGCAGCTAATCACACAGATGGTTCTCTCATCTGACAGCCGTCATAAGCAGTGAGACTGCTGCTGGATCACTTGCTGACACACACACACACATACACACACACACACACACACACACACACACACACACACAAACACACGCACATATTTATGTTAGGGACTGTTTTGTATTCCTTACCTATCAGAGACATTTTCCCATTTTCTCTAATCTTACACAACACTACACCAGAGCTGAGGTGGTTATGTCACAAATCTACGCAGGGCCACTCAATCCTCCTCAGGCAAGTTAGTAGGTTATATATTTTATTCTTAACATATAAATAATAAATAATACTTGCCCTTGTTGTGCTTATGGATTAAATTCACTTCTTCTCATTGAGCTTTTACAT